>NW_026137739.1:0-87893 GCF_019393585.1 Leptopilina boulardi
AAATGAATCCATCGAACTAATCTACTGCATTATTGCAGTACCCAAGGTTTTACACTTCATATACGGAATCAATTGCTTGTAACAGTGTAATGTTATAGCAGACATGAAAATATTTGTATAACATTCACAGAGAAACCAAAGTTTAAAATTATTGGGTTTTGCAATTTTTGATGAATCATAAAAAGAGACACAAAATTCAAATTTTGCTATTTCACATAATGACTTTGTAAAGTTTAATTTATATATAATTAACGAAAGTAACAATTGTCGCACTATGTAATTTAACATAAAATCTCCTTATATTTTTAAAAAACTTAGTAAATGATTATGACCTATTTTTTTAGCACTAAAATTAAATAAAAGAATCTGACACATAAATCTTGTAATAGAACACTCACTGGATAGTAAATTTCATTGAACTCATCCACTGCATTCTTTGGGTAGTCCAGATGTTACATTTCGTTTAAGAAATAACATAGTAACATAGATGTTCCTTTAAAAATCACATCAATTAGGTTGAGAAACAGAGAAATTCGAACTGAGAACTTTCTGGATAAATGAATCCATCGAACTAATCTACTACTTACTTTGGGATCTAAAATTTTAACTTTTCATTTGCGGAATCATTTTCTTGAAACAGTGTAATGTTATAGCAGACATGAAAATATTTATATAACACTCACAGAGATACGAAAGTTTAATATTGGTTTTTGTAATTTTTTGATGAATCATAAAAAGAGACACAAATTTCAAATTTTGCTATTTCACATAATGACTTTGTAATGTTGAATTTATATATAATTACCGAAAGTAACAATTGTCCGACTATGTTATTTGACATAAAATATCCTTATATTTGTAAAAAAAACCTATTAAATGATTATGACCTATTTTTTTAGCACTAAAATTAAATAAAAGAGTCAGACACATAAATCTTGTAACAGAACACTCATTGGATAGTAAATTTCATTAAACTCATCCACTGCATTCTTTGGGTACTCCAGATGTTACATTTCGTTTAAGAAATAACATAGAAACATACTTGTCCCTTTGCAAATCACATCAATTAGGTTGAAAAATAGAGAAGTCCGAACTTAGAACTTTCTGGATAAATGATTCTTATGAACTGATCTACTACTTAAGTTTGGGATCTAAAGTTTTAACTTTACATTTGCGCAATCATTTTCTAGTAACAGTGTAATGTTTTAACAGAAAAGAAAATATTTATATAACATTCACCAAAGATTTTTGATTTCATATACGGAATCAAAATTTAAACATTCTACTTCTCTGTTAAACTACAATAATTAGGTTGAGAAAAAAGGAAGACCGAATTTAGGACTTTCTGGATAAATGATTGTATTGAACTGATCTACTACATACTTTGGAATCTAAAGTTTTAACTTTTCATTTGCAGAATCATTTTCTTGTAACAGTGTAATGTTATAGCAGTAAAGAAAATATTTATATAACATTCACAGAGAAACCAAAATTTAAGATTATTGGGTTTTGCAATTTTTTGATGAATCATAAAAAGAGACACAAATTTCAAATTTTGCTATTTCACATAATGACTTTATAATGTTAAATTTATATATAATTAACGAAAGTAACAATTGGCGCACTATGTAATTTAACATAAAATCTCCTTATATTTGTAAAAAACTATTTAAACGATTATAACCTATTTTTTTATCACTAAAATTAAATAAATGAATCTGACACATAAATCTTGTAACAGAACACTCATTAAATAGAAATTTCAGTGAACTCATCCACTGCATGCTTTGAGTACTCCAGATGTTACATTTCGTTTACGTAATAACATAGTAACATAGTTTTTCCTTTAAAAATCACATTAATTAGGTTGAGAAACAGAGAATTTGGAACTGAGAACTTTCAGGATAAATGATTCCATCGAACTAATCTACTGCATTATTGCGGTACCCAAGGTTTTACACTTCATATACGGAATCATTTTCTTGTAACAGTGTAATATTATAGCAGACATGAAAATATTTATATAACACTCACAGAGATACGATAGTTTAAGATTGGTGTTTGTAATTTTTTGATGAATCATAAAAAGAGACACAAATTTCAAATTTTGCTATTTCACGTAATGACTTTGTAAAGTTTAATTTATATATAATTAACGAAAGTAACAATTGTCGCACTATGTTATTTGACATAAAATATCCTTATATTTGTAAAAAAAAACCTATTAAATGATTATGACCTATTTTTTTAGCACTAAAATTAAATAAAAGAGTCAGACACATAAATCTTGTAACAGAACACTCATTGGATAGTAAATTTCATTGAACTCATCCACTGCATTCTTTGGGTACTCCAGATGTTACATTTCGTTTAAGAAATAACATAGAAACATACTTGTCCCTTTGCAAATCACATCAATTAGGTTGAGAAATAGAGAAATTCGAACTGAAAACTTTCTGGATAAATGATTCCATCGAACTAATCTACTACTTACTTTGGGATCTAAAATTTTAACTTTTCATTTGCGGAATCATTTTCTTGTAACAGTGTAATGTTATAGCAGCAAAGAAAGAACAGAACACTCATTGGATAGTAAATTTCATTGAACTCATCCACTGCATTCTTGGGGTACTCCAGATGTTACATTTCGTTTAAGAAATATTATAGTAACATAGATGTTCCTTTAAAAATCACATCAATTAGGTTGAGAAATAGAGAAACTCGAACTGAGAACTTTCTGTATAAATAATTCCATGGAACTAATCTACTACATTATTTCGGTACCCAAGATTTTTCATTTCATATACGGATTTAAAATTTAAATATTCTACTTCTCTGTTAAACTACAATAATTAGTTTGAGAAACAAGGAAGTCCGAAATTAGGACTTTATGGATAAATGATTCTATTGAACTGATCTACTATATACTTTGGGATCTAAAGTAATGACTTTGTAAAGTTTAATTTATATATAATAAACGAAAGTAACAATTGTCGCACTATGTAATTTAACATAAAATCCCCTGATATTTTTAAAAAACTTATTAAATGATTATGACCTATTTTTTTAGCACTAAAATTAAATAAAAGAATCTGACACATAAATCTTGTAATAGAACACTCATTGGATAGTAAATTTCATTGAACTCATCCACTGCATTCTTTGGGTAGTCCAGATGTTACATTTCGTTTAAGAAATAACATAGTAACATAGATGTTCCTTTAAAAATCACATCAATTAGGTTGAGAAACAGAGAAATTCGAACTGAGAACTTTCTGGATAAATGAATCCATCGAACTAATCTACTACTTACTTTGGGATCTAAAATTTTAACTTTTCATTTGCGGAATCATTTTCTTGAAACAGTGTAATGTTATAGCAGACATGAAAATATTTATATAACACTCACAGAGATACGAAAGTTTAATATTGGTTTTTGTAATTTTTTGATGAATCATAAAAAGAGACACAAATTTCAAATTTTGCTATTTCACATAATGACTTTGTAATGTTGAATTTATATATAATTACCGAAAGTAACAATTGTCCGACTATGTTATTTGACATAAAATATCCTTATATTTGTAAAAAAAACCTATTAAATGATTATGACCTATTTTTTTAGCACTAAAATTAAATAAAAGAGTCAGACACATAAATCTTGTAACAGAACACTCATTGGATAGTAAATTTCATTAAACTCATCCACTGCATTCTTTGGGTACTCCAGATGTTACATTTCGTTTAAGAAATAACATAGAAACATACTTGTCCCTTTGCAAATCACATCAATTAGGTTGAGAAATAGAGAAATTGGAACTGAAAACTTTCTGGATAAATGATTCCATCGAACTAATCTAGTACATTATTTCGGTACCCAAGATTCTTCATTTCATATACGGAATCAAAATTTAAACATTCTTCTTCTCTGTCAAACTACGTAATTAGGTTGAGAAATAGAGAAGTCCGAACTTAGAACTTTCTGGATAAATGATTCTTATGAACTGATCTACTACTTAAGTTTGGGATCTAAAGTTTTAACTTTACATTTGCGCAATCATTTTCTAGTAACAGTGTAATGTTTTAACAGAAAAGAAAATATTTATATAACATTCACCAAAGATTTTTGATTTCATATACGGAATCAAAATTTAAACATTCTACTTCTCTGTTAAACTACAATAATTAGGTTGAGAAAAAAGGAAGACCGAATTTAGGACTTTCTGGATAAATGATTGTATTGAACTGATCTACTACATACTTTGGGATCTAAAGTTTTAACTTTTCATTTGCAGAATCATTTTCTTGTAACAGTGTAATGTTATAGCAGTAAAGAAAATATTTATATAACATTCACAGAGAAACCAAAATTTAAGATTATTGGGTTTTGCAATTTTTTGATGAATCATAAAAAGAGACACAAATTTCAAATTTTGCTATTTCACATAATGACTTTATAATGTTAAATTTATATATAATTAACGAAAGTAACAATTGGCGCACTATGTAATTTAACATAAAATCTCCTTATATTTGTAAAAAACTAATTAAACGATTATAACCTATTTTTTTATCACTAAAATTAAATAAATGAATCTGACACATAAATCTTGTAACAGAACACTCATTAAATAGAAATTTCAGTGAACTCATCCACTGCATGCTTTGAGTACTCCAGATGTTACATTTCGTTTAAGTAATAACATAGTAACATAGTTTTTCCTTTAAAAATCACATTAATTAGGTTGAGAAATAGAGAATTTGGAACTGAGAACTTTCAGGATAAATGATTCCATCGAACTAATCTACTGCATTATTGCGGTACCCAAGGTTTTACACTTCATATACGGAATCATTTTCTTGTAACAGTGTAATATTATAGCAGACATGAAAATATTTATATAACACTCACAGAGATACGATAGTTTAAGATTGGTGTTTGTAATTTTTTGATGAATCATAAAAAGAGACACAAATTTCAAATTTTGCTATTTCACGTAATGACTTTGTAAAGTTTAATTTATATATAATTAACGAAAGTAACAATTGTCGCACTATGTTATTTGACATAAAATATCCTTATATTTGTAAAAAAAAACCTATTAAATGATTATGACCTATTTTTTTAGCACTAAAATTAAATAAAAGAGTCAGACACATAAATCTTGTAACAGAACACTCATTGGATAGTAAATTTCATTGAACTCATCCACTGCATTCTTTGGGTACTCCAGATGTTACATTTCGTTTAAGAAATAACATAGAAACATACTTGTCCCTTTGCAAATCACATCAATTAGGTTGAGAAATAGAGAAATTCGAACTGAAAACTTTCTGGATAAATAATTCCATCGAACTAATCTACTACTTACTTTGGGATCTAAAATTTTAACTTTTCATTTGCGGAATCATTTTCTTGTAACAGTGTAATGTTATAGCAGCAAAGAAAGAACAGAACACTCATTGGATAGAAAATTTCATTGAACTCATCCACTGCATTCTTGGGGTACTCCAGATGTTACATTTCGTTTAAGAAATATTATAGTAACATAGATGTTCCTTTAATAATCACATCAATTAGGTTGAGAAATAGAGAAACTCGAACTGAGAACTTTCTGGATAAATAATTCCATGGAACTAATCTACTACATTATTTCGGTACCCAAGATTTTTCATTTCATATACGGATTTAAAATTTAAATATTCTACTTCTCTGTTAAACTACAATAATTAGTTTGAGAAACAAGGAAGTCCGAAATTAGGACTTTATGGATAAATGATTCTATTGAACTGATCTACTATATACTTTGGGATCTAAAGTAATGACTTTGTAAAGTTTAATTTATATATAATAAACGAAAGTAACAATTGTCGCACTATGTAATTTAACATAAAATCCCCTGATATTTTTAAAAAACTTATTAAATGATTATGACCTATTTTTTTAGCACTAAAATTAAATAAAAGAATCTGACACATAAATCTTGTAATAGAACACTCATTGGATAGTAAATTTCATTGAACTCATCCACTGCATTCTTTGGGTAGTCCAGATGTTACATTTCGTTTAAGAAATAACATAGTAACATAGATGTTCCTTTAAAAATCACATCAATTAGGTTGAGAAACAGAGAAATTCGAACTGAGAACTTTCTGGATAAATGAATCCATCGAACTAATCTACTACTTACTTTGGGATCTAAAATTTTAACTTTTCATTTGCGGAATCATTTTCTTGAAACAGTGTAATGTTATAGCAGACATGAAAATATTTATATAACACTCACAGAGATACGAAAGTTTAATATTGGTTTTTGTAATTTTTTGATGAATCATAAAAAGAGACACAAATTTCAAATTTTGCTATTTCACATAATGACTTTGTAATGTTGAATTTATATATAATTACCGAAAGTAACAATTGTCCGACTATGTTATTTGACATAAAATATCCTTATATTTGTAAAAAAAACCTATTAAATGATTATGACCTATTTTTTTAGCACTAAAATTAAATAAAAGAATCTGACACATAAATCTTGTAATAGAACACTCATTGGATAGTAAATTTCATTGAACTCATCCACTGCATTCTTTGGGTAGTCCAGATGTTACATTTCGTTTAAGAAATAACATAGTAACATAGATGTTCCTTTAAAAATCACATCAATTAGGTTGAGAAACAGAGAAATTCGAACTGAGAACTTTCTGGATAAATGAATCCATCGAACTAATCTACTACTTACTTTGGGATCTAAAATTTTAACTTTTCATTTGCGGAATCATTTTCTTGAAACAGTGTAATGTTATAGCAGACATGAAAATATTTATATAACACTCACAGAGATACGAAAGTTTAATATTGGTTTTTGTAATTTTTTGATGAATCATAAAAAGAGACACAAATTTCAAATTTTGCTATTTCACATAATGACTTTGTAATGTTGAATTTATATATAATTACCGAAAGTAACAATTGTCCGACTATGTTATTTGACATAAAATATCCTTATATTTGTAAAAAAAACCTATTAAATGATTATGACCTATTTTTTTAGCACTAAAATTAAATAAAAGAGTCAGACACATAAATCTTGTAACAGAACTCTCATTGGATAGTAAATTTCATTAAACTCATCCACTGCATTCTTTGGGTACTCCAGATGTTACATTTCGTTTAAGAAATAACATAGAAACATACTTGTCCCTTTGCAAATCACATCAATTAGGTTGAGAAATAGAGAAATTGGAACTGAAAACTTTCTGGATAAATGATTCCATCGAACTAATCTAGTACATTATTTCGGTACCCAAGATTCTTCATTTCATATACGGAATCAAAATTTAAACATTCTTCTTCTCTGTCAAACTACGTAATTAGGTTGAGAAATAGAGAAGTCCGAACTTAGAACTTTCTGGATAAATGATTCTTATGAACTGATCTACTACTTAAGTTTGGGATCTAAAGTTTTAACTTTACATTTGCGCAATCATTTTCTAGTAACAGTGTAATGTTTTAACAGAAAAGAAAATATTTATATAACATTCACCAAAGATTTTTGATTTCATATACGGAATCAAAATTTAAACATTCTACTTCTCTGTTAAACTACAATAATTAGGTTGAGAAAAAAGGAAGACCGAATTTAGGACTTTCTGGATAAATGATTGTATTGAACTGATCTACTACATACTTTGGGATCTAAAGTTTTAACTTTTCATTTGCAGAATCATTTTCTTGTAACAGTGTAATGTTATAGCAGTAAAGAAAATATTTATATAACATTCACAGAGAAACCAAAATTTAAGATTATTGGGTTTTGCAATTTTTTGATGAATCATAAAAAGAGACACAAATTTCAAATTTTGCTATTTCACATAATGACTTTATAATGTTAAATTTATATATAATTAACGAAAGTAACAATTGGCGCACTATGTAATTTAACATAAAATCTCCTTATATTTGTAAAAAACTAATTAAACGATTATAACCTATTTTTTTATCACTAAAATTAAATAAATGAATCTGACACATAAATCTTGTAACAGAACACTCATTAAATAGAAATTTCAGTGAACTCATCCACTGCATGCTTTGAGTACTCCAGATGTTACATTTCGTTTAAGTAATAACATAGTAACATAGTTTTTCCTTTAAAAATCACATTAATTATGTTGAGAAATAGAGAATTTGGAACTGAGAACTTTCAGGATAAATGATTCCATCGAACTAATCTACTGCATTATTGCGGTACCCAAGGTTTTACACTTCATATACGGAATCATTTTCTTGTAACAGTGTAATATTATAGCAGACATGAAAATATTTATATAACAATCACAGAGATACGATAGTTTAAGATTGGTGTTTTTGTAATTTTTTGATGAATCATAAAAAGAGACACAAATTTCAAATTTTGCTATTTCACGTAATGACTTTGTAAAGTTTAATTTATATATAATTAACGAAAGTAACAATTGTCGCACTATGTTATTTGACATAAAATATCCTTATATTTGTAAAAAAAACCTATTAAATGATTATGACCTATTTTTTTAGCACTAAAATTAAATAAAAGAGTCAGACACATAAATCTTGTAACAGAACACTCATTGGATAGTAAATTTCATTGAACTCATCCACTGCATTCTTTGGGTACTCCAGATGTTACATTTCGTTTAAGAAATAACATAGAAACATACTTGTCCCTTTGCAAATCACATCAATTAGGTTGAGAAATAGAGAAATTCGAACTGAAAACTTTCTGGATAAATGATTCCATCGAACTAATCTACTACTTACTTTGGGATCTAAAATTTTAACTTTTCATTTGCGGAATCATTTTCTTGTAACAGTGTAATGTTATAGCAGACATGAAAATATTTGTATAACATTCACAGAGAATCCAAAGTTTAAAATTATTGGGTTTTGCAATTTTTTGATGAATCATAAAAAGAGACACAAAATTCAAATTTTGCTATTTCACATAATGACTTTGTAAAGTTTAATTTATATATAATTAACGAAAGTAACAATTGTCGCATTATGTAATTTAACATAAAATCTCCTTATATTTTTAAAAAACTTAGTAAATGATTATGACCTACTTTTTTAGCACTAAAATTAAATAAAGGAATCTGACACATAAATCTTGTAACATAACACTCATTGGATAGTAAATTTCATTGAACTCATCCACTGCATTCTTTAGGTACTCCTGATGTTACATTTCGTTTAAGAAATAACATAGTAACATACTTGTTTCTTTGAAAATCACATCAATTAGGATGAGAAATAGAGAAACTCGAACTGAGAACTTTCTGGATAAATAATTCTATGGAACTAATCTACTACATTATTTCGGTACCCAAGATTTTTCATTTCATATACGGATTTTAAATTTAAATATTCTACTTCTCTGTTAAACTACAATAATTAGGTTGAGAAACAAGGAAGTCCGAAATTAGGACTTTCTGGATAAATGATTCTATTGAACTGATCTACTACATACTTTGGGATCTAAAGTAATGACTTTGTAAAGTTTAATTTATATATAATAAACGAAAGTAACAATTGTCGCACTATGTAATTTAACATAAAATCTCCTGATATTTTTAAAAAACTTATTAAATGATTATGACCTATTTTTTTAGCACTAAAATTAAATAAAAGAATCTGACACATAAATGTTGTAATAGAACACTCATTGGATAGTAAATTTCATTGAACTCATCCACTGCATTCTTTGGGTACTCCAGATGTTACATTTCGTTTAAGCAATAACATAGTAACATAGATGTTCCTTTAAAAATCACATCAATTAGGTTGAGAAACAGAGAAATTCGAACTGAGAACTTTCTGGATAAATGAATCCATCGAACTAGTCTACTACTTACTTTGGGATCTAAAATTTTAACTTTTCATTTGCGGAATCATTTTCTTGTAACAGTGTAATGTTATAGCAGCAAAGAAAGAACAGTACACTCATTGGATAGGAAATTTCATTGAACTCATCCACTGCATTCTTGGAGTACTCCAGATGTTACATTTCGTTTAAGAAATAACATAGTAACATACTTCTTTCTTTGAAAATCACATCAATTAGGTTGAGAAATAGAGAAATTCGAACTGAGAACTTTCTGGATAAATGATTCCATCGAATTAATCTACTACATTATTTGGGTACCCAAGATTTTTCATTTCATATACGGAATCAAAATTTAAACATTCTTCTTCTCTGTTAAACTACAATAATTAGGTTGAGAAATAAGGAAGTCCGAAATTAGGACTTTCTGGATATATGATTCTATTGAACTGATCTACTACATACTTTGGGATCTAAAGTTTTAACTTTTCATTTGTGGAATCATTTTCTTGTAACAGTGTAATGTTATAGCAGCAAAGAAAATATTTATATAACATTCACAGAGAAACCAAAGTTTAAGATTATTGGGTTTTGCAATTTTTTGATGAATCATAAAAAGAGACACAAATTTCAAATTTTGCTATTTCACATAATGACTTTGTAATGTTGAATTTATATATAATTACCGAAAGTAACAATTGTCCAACTATCTTATTTGACATAAAATATCCTTATATTTGTAAAAAAAACTTATTAAATGATTATGACCTATTTTTTTAGCACTAAAATTAAATAAAAAAATCTGACACATAAATCTTGTAACAGAACACTCATTGGATAGTAAATTTCATTGAACTCATCCACTGCATGCTTTGGGTACTCCAGATGTTACATTTCGTTTAAGAAATAACATAATAACATACTTGTTCCTTTGAAAATCACATCAATTAGGTTGAGAAATTGAGATATTCGAACTGAAAACTTTTTGTATAAATGATTCCATCGAACTAATCTAGTACATTATTTCGGTACCCAAGATTTTTCATTTCATATACGGAATCAAGATTTAAACATTCTTCTTCTCTGTTAAACTACGTAATTAGGATGAGAAATAGAGAACTTTGAACTGAGAACTTTTTGGATAAATGATTGTATTGAACTGATCTACTACTTAAGTTTGTGATCTAAAGTTTTAACTTTTTATTTGCGCAATCATTTTCTTGTAACAGTGTAATGTTTTGGCAGAAAAGAAAATATTTATATAACATTTACCCAAGATTTTTCATTTCATATACGGAATCAAAATTTAAACATTCTACTTCTCTGTTAAACTACAATAATTAGGTTGAGAAATAGAGAAATTCGAACTGAAAACTTTCTGTATAAATGATTCCATCGAACTAATCTAGTACATTATTTCGGTACCCAAGATTTTTCATTTCATATACGGAATCAAGATTTAAACATTCTTCTTCTCTGTTAAACTACGTAATTAGGTTGAGAAATAGAGAACTCCGAACTGAGAACTTTTTCGATAAATGATTGTATTGAACTGATCTACTACTTAAGTTAGTGATCTAAAGTTTTAACTTTTCATTTGCGCAATCATTTTCTTGTAACAGTGTAATGTTTTGGCAGAAAAGAAAATATTTATATAACATTCACAGAGAAACCAAAGTTTAAGATTATTGGGTTTTGCAATTTTTTGATGAATCTTAAAAAGAGACACAAATTTCAAATTTTGCTATTTCACATAATGACTTTGTAATGTTGAATTTATATATAATTACCGAAAGTAACAATTGTCCAACTATGTTATTTGACATAAAATATCCTTATATTTGTAAAAAAAACTTATTAAATGATTACGACCTATTTTTTTAGCACTAAAATTAAATAAAAGAATCTGACACATAAATCTTGTAACAGAACACTCATTGGATAGTAAATTTCATTGAACTCATCCACTGCATTCTTTGGGTACTCCAGATGTTACATTTCGTTTAAGAAATAACATAGTAACATACTTGTCCCTTTGAAAATCACATCAATTAGGTTGAGAAATAGAGAAATTCGAACTGAAAACTTTCTGGATAAATAATTCCATCGAACTAATCTAGTACATTATTTCGGTACCCAAGATTTTTCATTTCATATACGAAATCAAAATTTAAACATTCTTTTTCTCTGTTAAACTACGTAATTAGGTTGAGAAATAGAGAACTCCGAACTCCGAACTGAGAACTTGCTGGATAAATGATTGTATTGAACTGATCTACTACTTAAGTTTGTGATCTAAAGTTTTAACTTTTCATTTGCGCAATCATTTTCTTGTAACAGTGTAATGTTTTGGCAGAAAAGAAAATATTTATATAACATTTACCCAAGATTTTTCATTTCATATACGGAATCAAAATATAAACATTCTACTTCTCTGTTAAACTACAATAATTAGGTTGTGAAATAAGGAAGTCCGAAATTAGGACTTTCTGGATATATGATTCTATTGAACTGATCTACTACATACTTTGGGATCTAAAGTTTTAACTTTTCATTTGTGGAATCATTTTCTTGTAACAGTGTAATGTTATAGCAGCAAAGAAAATATTTATATAACATTCACAGAGAAACCAAAGTTTAAGATTATTGGTTTTTGCAATTTTTTGATGAATCATAAAAAGAGACACAAATTTCAAATTTTGCTATTTCACATAATGACTTTGTAATGTTGAATTTATATATAATTAACGAAAGTAACAATTGTCCAACTATGTAATTTAACATAAAATAACCTTATATTTGTAAAAAATTTAGTAAATGATTATGACCTATTTTTTTAGCACTAAAATTAAATAAAAGAATCTGACACATAAATCTTATAACAGAACACTCATTGGATAGTAAATTTCATTGAACTCATCCACTGCATTCTTTGGGTACTCCAGATGTTACATTTCGTTTAAGAAATAACATAGTAACATACTTGTCCCTTTGAAAATCACATCAATTAGGTTGAGAAATAGAGAAATTCGAACTGAAAACTTTCTGGATAAATAATTCCATCGAACTAATCTAGTACATTATTTCGGTACCCAAGATTTTTCATTTCATATACGAAATCAAAATTTAAACATTCTTCTTCTCTGTTAAACTACGTAATTAGGTTGAGAAATAGAGAACTCCGAACTCCGAACTGAGAACTTTCTGGATAAATGATTGTATTGAACTGATCTACTACTTAAGTTTGTGATCTAAAGTTTTAACTTTTCATTTGCGCAATCATTTTCTTGTAACAGTGTAATGTTTTGGCAGAAAAGAAAATATTTATATAACATTTACCCAAGATTTTTCATTTCATATACGGAATCAAAATATAAACATTCTACTTCTCTGTTAAACTACAATAATTAGGTTGTGAAATAAGGAAGTCCGAAATTAGGACTTTCTGGATATATGATTCTATTGAACTGATCTACTACATACTTTGGGATCTAAAGTTTTAACTTTTCATTTGTGGAATCATTTTCTTGTAACAGTGTAATGTTATAGCAGCAAAGAAAATATTTATATAACATTCACAGAGAAACCAAAGTTTAAGATTATTGGTTTTTGCAATTTTTTGATGAATCATAAAAAGAGACACAAATTTCAAATTTTGCTATTTCACATAATGACTTTGTAATGTTGAATTTATATATAATTAACGAAAGTAACAATTGTCCAACTATGTAATTTAACATAAAATAACCTTATATTTGTAAAAAATTTAGTAAATGATTATGACCTATTTTTTTAGCACTAAAATTAAATAAAAGAATCTGACACATAAATCTTATAACAGAACACTCATTGGATAGTAAATTTCATTGAACTCATCCACTGCATTCTTGGGGTACTCCAGATGTTACATTTCGTTTAATAATTATCATAGTAACATAGTTGTTCCTTTAAAAATCACATAAATTAGGTTGAGAAATAGAGAAATTGGAACTGAGAACTTTGTGGATAAATGATTCCATCGAACTAATCTACTACTTACTTTGGGATCTAAAATTTTAACTTTTCATTTGCGGAATCATTTTCTTGTAACAGTGTAATGTTATAGCAGACATGAAAATATTTATATAACACTCACAGAGATACGAAAGTTTAAGAGTGGTTTTTGTAATTTTTTGATGAATCATATAAAGAGACACAAATTTCAAATTTTGTTATTTCACGTAATGACTTTGTAAAGTTTAACTTTTATATACTTAACGAAAGAAACATATGCCCCACTGTGTAATTTAACATAAAGTCTCCTTATATTTTTAAAAAACTTATTAAATGATTATGACCTATTTTTTTAGCACTAAAATTAAATAAAGTAATCTGACACATAAATCTTGTAACAGAACAGTCATTGGATAGTAAATTTCATTGAACTCATCCACTGCATGCTTTGGGTACTCCAGATGTTACATTTCGTTTAAGAAATAACATAGTAACATAGATGTTCCTTTAAAAATCACATCAATTAGGTTGAGAAATAGAGAAATTCGAACTGAGAACTTTCTGGATAAATGATTCCATCGAACTAATCTACTGCATTATTTCGGTGCCCAAGGTTTTACATTTCATCTACGGAATCAAAATTTAAACATTCTTCTTCTCTGTTAAACTACATAATTAGGTTGAGAAATAGAGAAGTCCGAAATTAGATCTTTCTGGATAAATGATTCTATTGATCTGATCTACTACTTTCTTTGGGATCTAAAGTTTTAACTTTTCATTTGTGGAATCATTTTCTTGTAACAGTGTAATGTTATAGCAGCAAAGAAAATATTTATATAACATTCACAGAGAAACCAAAGTTTAAGATTATTGGGTTTTGCAATTTTTTGATGAATCATAAAAAGAGACACAAATTTCAAATTTTGCTATTTCACATAATGACTTTGTAATGTTGAATTTATATATAATTAACGAAAGTAACAATTGTCCAACTATGTAATTTAACATAAAATAACCTTATATTTGTAAAAAATTTAGTAAATGATTATGACCTATTTTTTTAGCACTAAAATTAAATAAAAGAATCTGACACATAAATCTTATAACAGAACACTCATTGGATAGTAAATTTCATTGAACTCATCCACTGCATTCTTGGGGTACTCCAGATGTTACATTTCGTTTAATAATTATCATAGTAACATAGTTGTTCCTTTAAAAATCACATAAATTAGGTTGAGAAATAGAGAAATTGGAACTGAGAACTTTGTGGATAAATGATTCCATCGAACTAATCTACTACTTACTTTGGGATCTAAAATTTTAACTTTTCATTTGCGGAATCATTTTCTTGTAACAGTGTAATGTTATAGCAGACATGAAAATATTTATATAACACTCACAGAGATACGCAAGTTTAAGAGTGGTTTTTGTAATTTTTTGATGAATCATATAAAGAGACACAAATTTCAAATTTTGTTATTTCACGTAATGACTTTGTAAAGTTTAACTTTTATATACTTAACGAAAGAAACATATGCCCCACTGTGTAATTTAACATAAAGTCTCCTTATATTTTTAAAAAACTTATTAAATGATTATGACCTATTTTTTTAGCACTAAAATTAAATAAAGTAATCTGACACATAAATCTTGTAACAGAACAGTCATTGGATAGTAAATTTCATTGAACTCATCCACTGCATGCTTTGGGTACTCCAGATGTTACATTTCGTTTAAGAAATAACATAGTAACATAGATGTTCCTTTAAAAATCACATCAATTAGGTTGAGAAATAGAGAAATTCGAACTGAGAACTTTCTGGGTAAATGATTCCATCGAACTAATCTACTGCATTATTTCGGTGCCCAAGGTTTTACATTTCATCTACGGAATCAAAATTTAAACATTCTTCTTCTCTGTTAAACTACATAATTAGGTTGAGAAATAGAGAAGTCCGAAATTAGATCTTTCTGGATAAATGATTCTATTGATCTGATCTACTACTTTCTTTGGGATCTAAAGTTTTAACTTTTCATTTGTGGAATCATTTTCTTGTAACAGTGTAATGTTATAGCAGCAAAGAAAATATTTATATAACATTCACAGAGAAACCAAAGTTTAAGATTATTGGGTTTTGCAATTTTTTGATGAATCATAAAAAGAGACACAAATTTCAAATTTTGCTATTTCACATAATGACTTTGTAATGTTGAATTTATATATAATTAACGAAAGTAACAATTGTCCAACTATGTAATTTAACATAAAATAACCTTATATTTGTAAAAAATTTAGTAAATGATTATGACCTATTTTTTTAGCACTAAAATTAAATAAAAGAATCTGACACATAAATCTTATAACAGAACACTCATTGGATAGTAAATTTCATTGAACTCATCCACTGCATTCTTGGGGTACTCCAGATGTTACATTTCGTTTAATAATTATCATAGTAACATAGTTGTTCCTTTAAAAATCACATAAATTAGGTTGAGAAATAGAGAAATTGGAACTGAGAACTTTGTGGATAAATGATTCCATCGAACTAATCTACTACTTACTTTGGGATCTAAAATTTTAACTTTTCATTTGCGGAATCATTTTCTTGTAACAGTGTAATGTTATAGCAGACATGAAAATATTTATATAACACTCACAGAGATACGCAAGTTTAAGAGTGGTTTTTGTAATTTTTTGATGAATCATATAAAGAGACACAAATTTCAAATTTTGTTATTTCACGTAATGACTTTGTAAAGTTTAACTTTTATATACTTAACGAAAGAAACATATGCCCCACTGTGTAATTTAACATAAAGTCTCCTTATATTTTTAAAAAACTTATTAAATGATTATGACCTATTTTTTTAGCACTAAAATTAAATAAAGTAATCTGACACATAAATCTTGTAACAGAACAGTCATTGGATAGTAAATTTCATTGAACTCATCCACTGCATGCTTTGGGTACTCCAGATGTTACATTTCGTTTAAGAAATAACATAGTAACATAGATGTTCCTTTAAAAATCACATCAATTAGGTTGAGAAATAGAGAAATTCGAACTGAGAACTTTCTGGATAAATGATTCCATCGAACTAATCTACTGCATTATTTCGGTGCCCAAGGTTTTACATTTCATCTACGGAATCAAAATTTAAACATTCTTCTTCTCTGTTAAACTACATAATTAGGTTGAGAAATAGAGAAGTCCGAAATTAGATCTTTCTGGATAAATGATTCTATTGATCTGATCTACTACTTTCTTTGGGATCTAAAGTTTTAACTTTTCATTTGCAGAATCATTTTTTTGTAATAGTGTAATGTTATAGCAGACATGAAAATATTTATATATCATTCACAGAGAAACCAAAGTTTAAGATTATTGGGTTTTGCAATTTTTTTATGAAACATAAAAAGAGACACAAATTTCCAGTCTTGCCATTTCACGTAATAACTTTGTAAAGTTGAATTTATATATAATGAACAAAAGGAACAATTGTCACGCTATGTAATTTAACGTTATATCTCCTTATATTTGTAAAAAACTAATTAAACGATTATAACATATTTTTTTAGCACTAAAATTAAATAAAAGTATCTGACACATAAATTTTGTAACAGAACACTCATTGGATAGTAAATTTCATTGAACTCATCCACTGCATGCTTTGGGTACTCCAGATGTTACATTTCGTTCAAGAAATAACATAGTAACATAGTTGTTCCTTTAAAAATCACATTAGATAGTTAAAGTAAAATTAATACTGAATTTATTAACTTATTTGAGATAAAACAGGTAAAGCGATTTTTACAGAGCGGTTCTATATGATGCGTACGAAAGACAAACAGAAACTAAAAACTTCGCAGATACCACTACATACGACGCACACAAGTTGTCCCTCTGCGGGCAAACTAAGGAATCATCCTTGATTTAAAAAGATCGCGAAATAAAATTTAAAATAAAAGTAAATGTAATGCGATGAAATCGTAAACATACCGCCCACCTTGCGAGCTTATTTTAAGATTGCAATGGCCACAATAGAACAAAAGGTTCGAACTTAAAACTAATTGTCGAAATTACAAGAATACGTATTAGGTTACAAATATTATGAATAGTTGCACGGTAATCGAATTAATTGTGTGATTGGACGAGTAAGTTCAGACGCACTCGTCTTTACTTGAACGACTCTAACGTGACCGTCTTGACCGGGAATACATTTAATGACACGTCCTAATTCCCATTTAGCGGGTGGGAGATTAGGATTTCGTAGTAAAACAACATCGTTAATTTTCAAATTAACTCGCTCTGACAACCACTTTGTTCGCTGTTGCAGTGACTGTAAATAATCTTTGGACCATGAGCGCCAAAACTGTTCTAAGACACGTTTATAAAACTGCCAACGCGACAAGTGGTTCTCAGGTAGATCCAGAACAGATATCGCAGGTACAGTTTTTAACGGAGGTCCGATTAAAAAATGTCCAGGAGTTAATGCTTCGCAACTCTCTGGATCTTCGTTTAGTTGAACAATAGGTCGAGAATTTAAGCAGCATTCGATTTGACAAAGTAAAGTCGTTAATTCTTCGGAAGTCGGTGTAGCGTTTGATAATAATGTACGCAAATGAAATTTTATATTTTTCACGCCAGCTTCCCACAGACCTCCAAAATGCGGCGCAGACGGAGGCATGAAGTGCCACGTGATTCCGTCTGAGGCCATGTGAGAAGCAATCGTCGGATCTTTCATAATGAACTTAAATGTATGTGACAATTCGCGATCAGCACCGCGAAAATTCGTGCCATTGTCACTATAAAGATCTGTTGGCAAACCTCGACGTGAGGTAAAGCGTCTCAAAGCTGCTAGAAAAGCAGCTGACGTATAATCGTCAACAAGCTCCAAATGTATGGCTTTAACAGAAAAACAAACAAAAACAGCGATCCAAGCCTTATGTGACTTGGTTCCGCGACCCGAACTAGAGCGGACCAAAAATGGACCCGCGTAATCAATTTCGGTATGAGAGAAAGGACGAGAAGGAGATACTCTAGCACTAGGTAAATCTCCCATAAGTTGGTTTTCAACACGCGCTTTGTCTCTCACGCAAGTGACACATTTCCTGATAATTCCTTTAATGAGATTTCGCGCACCAATAATCCAATATTGAGTGCGAGCAATATAAAGAGTCAACTGAACTCCCCCGTGTAATAAATTTTTGTGCAATTGTGTCAAAATTAAAAAGGAAATCGGATGATTAGGTAGAATATCTGGTGCGTTTTGGTAAGTCAATAACTTAGACTAGCGTAGTCGTCCGCCCAATCTAAGGATACCATTGTCATCGAGAAAGGGTGAGAACTTTTGTATGCGAGAACTTGAGGGAATTGGTTTTCCTTCCTTGAGACACTGAATTTCGTGAGCAAAAGAATTTTCTTGAACGTATTCAACCCAAAATAAAGCGGCATTGTTGATTTCGGTAGCCGTCACTTGATTCGAAAACAAAATTTGGCGTTTAAAGACTTAAATAGCTCGTAAAATTTGAGCAGTCACACGCAATAAATGTGCCCAAGATGAATAGTGAGACATCAGTTGTGATTGCCAATCAGGTTCGAGGTTATTGTTGATCAGATGAGAAACTATACGAGACTCTTCGATAGTTTACAGACCACAATTTCGTCGAGGCCATGTCTCCGGTGAATCTCGCAGCCAAGTGGGACCCTCCCACCAAAGGGAAAAGGTTGACAAGTCCTCCGCTGAGAGGCCACGTGAGGCCCAATCCGCGGGATTTTGCTTGGAAGGAACATGATTCCACGTAGCTGCAGGCAACTCCGTTAAAATACCTGACACACGATTTGCAACGAAAGTAGTCCAGGAAGTTGGTTGCTTCTGAAGCCAACTGAGAACAATTGTAGAGTCTGTCCAGCAAAAAACTTGAGAATTCATTAAACCGAGAGAATCAATAACAAAATGAATTAATTTAGACAAAAGGCTTGCGGCACATAATTCGAGTCGTGGGATGCTTATTGTCTTGAGCGGAGCAACTTTTGTTTTGGACATGAGGAGACTGACTAAAACATCACCTGAAGCGGACCGAATTCGAAAAGACTGCATCAGAAGAATTATGCGTCCATCTTGGAACTGAAAGATTTGACAAGGCCGACAATGAAGATCGAAATTGATTCCAATCTTTAAGCAAGTCCGAGGAAAGAGAATCGTCCCAGTCTAGCTTTCGAAGCCAGAGTTTTTGCAAAAGAATTTTTGCAATAATTGTCACAGGCGAAATCCAACCCATTGGGTCGAATATTTTCGCGGTAGCCGAGAGTATTGATCTTTTAGTTGCAGGTTCTTCAGGAATTTCACAAGTTTTGAAGTGAAAGGCATCATCTGACGGTTTCCAAAAAATTCCGAGGACTTTGAAACCTGAAGAATCGTCAAAAGGGATCTCAACTGCTAAACCATGATCAGCAGAATCCAATCCGTCTAGTAAATCAGGAGAATTACTAAACCAGTTCCGTAATGGGAATCCCCAGCATTTGTCATATTAATGACTTGATCTCTCACCTTGAGTGTGGAGGTTTTATCCGATCCTCCAAGAAAAACGTCATCAACGTAGGTTTGCTCCAAAAGCACGGAAACAGCTAAAGGAAAATTGTCCTTTTCGTCATGTGCCAACTGTCTCATTACGCGAATGGCAAGATATGGCGAAGACGCCATTCCGTAGGTAACAGTATTAAATTCAAACACATTGATCGGACACTTAGGAGCTTCTCGCCACAAAATACATTGATATTTTTGATGGGCAGGATCGATGAGAATCTGGCGAAACATATTAGCAATATCAGCACACAACACGAATTCAAATTGACGCCATCATAAAATGATGGAGCAAATATCTGTTTGTAATTTTGGACCGATGTGTAAAAATGTCATTAATCGAGGTTTTGTTGGACGTTGGACTCGAAGCATTAAAGATGACTCTAACTTTCGTTGTTTCGCTACTTTCGCGAACGACAGGGTGGTGCGGAATAAAGACACGAGATGAATCAGTCTGGTCAACGTCAACTGGAGTCATATGTCCCATCTCTTGATACTTTCCTAGAAAATCACGATAATTTTCAGCAAGCAGAGGATCACGAGTAAATCTTTTTTCTATTCTACACAACGAATTGAGAGCTATGTTATAAGAGTCACCTAATTTCGAGGGGGAATCATCAAAAGGTAATTGAACTACATATTTTCCATTTAAGTCTCTAGAATGTGTCTCCATAAAATGATGCTCACATTCAATTTCTTTTTTTGTCATTAAATTCACTGCTGGTATCTCTTTCAATTCCCAAAATTGACGCAAGCTTTCGTCAACTCGGGTTTCCATGGAAAAGTGGACATTAATGTGATAACTGTGAAGAGGAGATCCTTGTAGTGGTCCTGATAAGATCCAACCAAATATAGTTGACTGAGCAACGAGATCTCCACGTGGTCCAGGACAAATCTCAGGTTTGAGCAATTGAGCGTACAGATCGGCTCCAATCAGCAAATCGATCCGGTCACTTTCCCATGGATTTAGATCGGCAAGTTCGAGACTTTAAAGATTTTCAGGAATTTCTAAAAGGGTAAATTCAGCTGGAACATATGCAGTGATTTTTGGAAGTACGAATGCTTGAGTTTGGAGCGTGGTTGAACAAGGTTTAATCGTTTAAATAGTGATAGGAACGGAATGAAGGATTTTATTCGTACAACTTCCTCCCAAACCGGACACTGTAACATTCGTATTTTTGCGTGGAAGACGTAATAATTGAGCAATTAATTCGGACAAAAACGTAGCTTCTGACCCTTGGTCAAGAAGAGCGCGGACATGAACGCGGCGGCCATCAGGCGCCTCAACCATCACTCGAGCGGTTCCCAACAGAACAGTAGTGCGGTATTTTTAGACGAGTTCAAATGCGATGAAATCGCCACATCATCAGACACTTGATTTGATTCTGAAACGCTATGATCAGTTTTTAATTCGCGACTTTGTGACAAATTTTTATTATCGCGATGCAATAAAGAATGATGAGGCTTTTTACAAATATTACAAAATTTTCGGCTCTGACATAAATTGCGATTATGCTTACCTAAACAGTTGAAGCATCGTGAATTAGCCTTTAAATATTCAGAACGTTCATCAATTGTTTTTTCTTTAAATACAGAACAAGCATAGAGGTTATGTTCTCTGGTACACATTGGACATACAAACTTTGTTGAGTTTTGATGCGTGTGTACCTTCTTAAGTACCGACTGCGAATGATTTGAATTTTTACTTTCAGGACGCTTTTTAATATCTACTGTAGCTTCTAAAG
The DNA here is from genome assembly GCF_019393585.1 of Leptopilina boulardi. Taxonomy (NCBI): domain Eukaryota; kingdom Metazoa; phylum Arthropoda; class Insecta; order Hymenoptera; family Figitidae; genus Leptopilina; species Leptopilina boulardi. Next base: position 22,199 of record NW_026137739.1, read on the forward strand.
CGCGAATTCGAGAATCAAGAAATTTAACAAATTGATCGAGAGAGGGGGGATCTGTCTCTTCACTAATTGACAAATCCCACTGATCACGAGAAATTTTATCTAACTTGTTTATTAACATAAAAACTAACAAATCATTCCCCTCATCGATAGGACGTTTTAGACTTTTTAAAGCAGATGTCGCAGTAATAACAAAGTTACGCATAGTTTTTAAATTATTCAACCAATCTGATGTGACAGGTGGCAATTCAACAATCTTTTTTAAATATTCATATATTAAAACTTTAGAATTACTATAACGAGTTTCGAGATTTTCACAAATATTCTGAAAATTGCCATCTGTCCCTGGTTGATTTTGAGCAATTATTAATGCCTCACCTTTAAGAGATGATTTGAGATAATGAAGACTCTCTGCATCCGACAAGCGATCGTTGTCAATTACAAGAGATTTAAACAGATCTCTAAAGGTGAGCCACTCACAATACGAACCTGAGAAAGTGGGTATAGTAATGCGAGGAAGTTTTACAGATGATGATGCTCCTCGTGGCGTTGCATCTGGATCTGGTGGTTGAGAACGGTCTTGTACCGGCATGGGCGGTGGCTCAGGAAGACTTCTAAGTATGTGGTATATGGCCTCCTCATACAAGTCCTCAATCTGATTAAACTCATCAGAATTATAAATTGTAATTGTTGTCTCTCCTCCTTCGGCTTGATTAGGAGGATCTATTATTGGAGGATTTGCAAGTAAAGCGGCATGATTTTGTCGACACCTCAGCCAGCAATCTTGTAAATTTGTTAGGCGTCCTAACAACAGTTGTCGAGGTGGATTTTCGTAATTTAAAACACGATTAACAATCTTTTTGATAGAGTTAAATAGAGTTTCTTGGTCACTTAACACTCGTTCATAACTAGTGGTGGCCATGTTTGTTACAGGAAAAATGGCCGACCACGCTACGTAAAATATAGTGAAAAAAATTTTTCATGAAAAAAGGTTCTCGATACTGAGAAAAAAAGTAAAATAGCACCAAAATATTGCGGAAAAAACACAATAAAGTCTTAAAAAAAGTACTTTTTGACTATTCAAGTCACTTGAGAGAATAAAAAAATGCAATATATAAAGGAAAAATCCCTTAAGCGTCACTTAACACAAAGCACTGATTTCACTTTCTTTTCTCCTTTTTGGAAATCCGGCTCGAAGGACCATGTTATGAATTTAAACAGTTTAACATAAAGGACTTGTGAAAAAAAGGAGAATAAGATAGTGAAAGTAAAATTAACACTGAATTTATTAACTTATTTGAGATAAAACAGGTAAAGCGATTTTTACAGAGCGGTTCTATATGATGCGTACGAAAGACAAACAGAAACTAAAAACTTCGCAGATACGACTACATACGACGCACATAAGTTGTCCCTCTGCGGGCAAACTTACTTTGGAATCTAAAGTTTTAACATTTCATTTGCGGAATCATTTTCTTGTAAGAGTGTAATGTTATAGCAGACATGAAAATATTTATATAACACTCACAGAGATATCAAAGTTTATGATTGGTTTTTGTAATTTTTTGATGAATCATAAAAAGAGACACAAATTTCAAATTTTGCTATTTCACGTAATGACTTTGTAAAGTTTAATTTTTATATATTTAACGAAAGAAACATATGTCCCACTGTGTAATTTAACATAAAATCCGTATTTTTTAGCGTTTATTAATTTTCCAAATGGAAATTGCATTTTTTATTGTAATTTCTGAGAAAGTACTGTTACAGTTTTTGTGAAAAAAGTGCTCATATTTAATTTATTGACATGAAATTTTTTTCATTATTATAACTCAAAAAAAGTTTTAGCTGGTGTATATCTTGCCAATAATCAATTATCCATAAAGGAAAAAGCATTTTACCTTCTTTTTTAAAGAAAAGGCTGTTGAAAATTTTCCAAAATTTTAGTTTCAATGTAAATGGCGCTGCCTCACTTGGACCTGGCCTTAATTCCTTTGCCTACATGGACCGTTAGAAATTGTTCTTATTTATTCGAAAGGAACGAGTATTAGAGATTAAGAGAAAAGAAAGTATAATGATATGCAAGAAAATATTAATTTCTTATATTAAGATTTCAAATAGAAACTCAAATTAGTTTTTAAGCATAATAAAGTATTGCAATCAAATATTACTCACAACTTACTTATGTGCTTTCCTTGAAGGAAAGTATACTTAGTATGGTTAAATAATTTATATGTTTAGATATTTTAACGATGTTCAAAATTGGTCGGAAGTCAATACAGGTACCAGATTTTAATGATCATTTATCGAAAGTACAAATACTCCCATTTTTGACCATATTTAACACTGGAACCCAAAATAAATTACACCGAGTACAATGGTTCGCATGGAACATGCAGTATTATTGTTTAATTGGACAACTAAGTCCGAATCCGGTTTCGGAATGAATAAACAAATCTATTACTGATGGGTCAAAGGTTAAAGTACAGAAACCCGGATAAAGACAATTAACATATTATACCACACTAAAATAATAAGATTATTATTATTCGATATAATAGATAATGCTTCTGAAAAAGATTTTGTGTAAATCTAACAGGATCATTTATAAAAATACGAAAATCTTACAGTTTGTGGTTTCACGTAATATCATGCCTTAAATTATTTCTGTAACGCATACTTTGAGGATTTTTGTTATAGTGTAGTGTGCATGTTAGTTGGCTCTGATTATATAAGTAACGCATACTTTGAGGACTCATTGATAAAATTGTACTGAAATTATGCGTTTTTTCGAAAAACTACAAAAATTTCAATGGTTCCCTCTTGAAAGATATTTGTTTTCTTGAGAGTAGTCTATTTTTGGTTGAATGTTTTATGATTTCTACTGTTATAATCATCAAAGATTGTTATAGTTTTATCTTTATCATTGTTATTCAACTTTAGATAAAAAATAATTTATGAATTTATATATTATCATTTGTGTATATTATGGATTGTATTGTACTTGAATTATTGTCCTCATGGTTTGCTTGGACAAAATAAAGAAATAAAAATAATAATAATATAAGGACGGACCTTTTGTTCCCATGTACTCGTGGGATCTAAATGGAGACTACAGAAAACAACAAAAACAAAAGTGTTTCGCCTGAGAGTACCGAACACTCTTTGGAGAGTCGGGATTCAGGGCTTGAGATATTGCTGCAGGAAGAAAGGGCACATTTAACGTTAACTTCAGCCTCGGTAATATCGCCTCAGGATGAAATGAAACCTGAAAGGGAACAATATATTTCTGAGGCTCTAATACAGAAAAGTTCGGGACGATCTCAGGGTTCCACTGTTACTGTGGTCGAAGACCTAATGGCGAGATAATCCGTTAAGGGTAAAAAGCTCAGTGGCAGCTCAACAAGGAGGTTGGAGAATCCAAGGGTACAGAACCGGCAAAGGTCTCAACCTGCTTCATCATCGACTTTTATGCGGGCCAACAGTAAAGCTGGGTCTGTTGGTCAGGCACGAAAAGGAGTTCGCGCCGATAAGAGTCAGACACCTCTCCACAACAGGAGAAGAGAAGGAGGCAGAGACCCCTAGTTGGAACCGCCTAATTCTCCCAAGTGTCAAGATCTGGGATTGCACCTCGTTTTTGAGAAGTTCGCCTCACAAGAGGGGCGATTTTAATTGAGTGTCTTGACTCAGATTCTCGGGAGTGGTTAAATGTCCACGTACCAAATATCTGTCAGGCAATCGAGGGTCTGCCACTTAAAGTGATAGATACTTCTAACCTCATTAAGAGGGCCAGGGTGGTTGCTTGGATACCAGGTTCTAAGGTGGACCAAGTTTCAATCCTTACTAACCTCAGGTAACAGAATCCTGGGGTGTATACAACTAATTGGAGGTTGTATTCGGGAGGTTAAACAGGATCAGGGGTAGTTTCTACGGCTGCAAGCTGGACTCTCGCGGTAGATGTGCCTGAGAGTAAGCTGGGTGTGCTTGAGTGTCTTCACTACAAACTGTGTTTCGGTCTTAGGCATATCACTCTTCGAGTGAGTAAGCACAGAATGGATCCGATGAGTTGTAGACAAGACACGGCTAGCGAAGCGACGGAGGATTTCGTGGATAAGTCTTAATATTGACGGACCACAGTATTCAATGTTCGCAGATTAACTTGCATCACTGTATAAGCGCAACGGCGATTCTAGCCAAGAACTTTACAGCTATTGCCTTCATTCAAGAACCTTGGGTTTACAAGTGTAAGATTAGAGAACTAAATAACTGTGGGGAGTTAGTGTATTCACCACAAGAATACCACCCAGGGCGTGTATTTTCTATAAGGGAGTAAATACGGTTCCTCTTTCAGAGTTAACTAGTCGAGATCTGGCAGTTATAAAAGTCATGTATCGAGATAAAAATGGAAGTAAGAAAGAGTTGATTCTTGCCTCTGGTTACTTTCCAAGAACAGAAAATGAACTCTTACCACCGGACAAGGTGTACTGTCAGTACTGGCCTCCCTGTTAATCCAGACAAGACAAATATTGTTTTCTTCACTAGAAAATACAAAGTTCCAACTGTGAGGAAACCTGTATTTTATGGAAAAGAAGTGCTTTTTTCTGATTCGGTTAAATATCTAGGAGTGATTCTGGACAAGAAGCTAATCTTGAGAAAGCACTCAGAATATCAATATAGTATGTTTTGCACTACTTTTTGGATTTGCAGAAGGGCAATTATATTATCTTGGGGTCTAAAACCGGATATGGTTTTGTGGCTCTATTGTATGGTCCTGTTGACAAAGTTTCTGCATGCATCAATTGTTTAGTGGATTAGAGAAAACGGTTGAAAACGGTGAACTTCTGCCTTTGAGGTCTCTTTTGAACCATTCCTCTTCAAAAATATTTGACCGAATGGAAAAATATTTTTACTAAATATCTATAAGTACTAAAGTGTCTCGAAGTGTAAAAAAGTAATTTTCTTTACCATAATCCCTTTGCGCAGGATTTTTTGACATACTGTAAAAAACTCAATACAACATAATTTTACTTTACTGAACATGGAACAGGGAAAAAAAGCTATACTGCGCATGTTGATTATTATATTTTTATTTCAAGCAATAATTATTATTTTTGAAACGCATACTTTGAAGACTTTTGTTAAAGTGTAGGTTGCATGTTAGTTTGCCCTGAATATATATCGGGCTGAAAAAACTTGTACAAGAAAATGTACATGTTCTTGTACATATTTTTTGTGCAGGTTTCATGTACAAGTACTTTCACATGAACACGTTCAAGTTCTTGTACAGAAACATTTGTTTAATAAATTTTATTATTTATGAAACGCATACTTTGAGGACCTTTGTTATGGTGTAGTGTGTATGTTATTTGGTCTTGGTTATGTAAGTAACGCATACTTTGAGGACTGCTACACTGCGCATAGTGAGTATCACATTTCGATTTTAAGCCTTTGTTATTATTTATGAAACGCATACTTTGAGGACCTTTGTTATGGTGTAGTGTGTATGTTATTTGGTCTTGGTTATGTATGTAACGCATACTTTGAGGACTGCTACACTGCGCATAGGGATTATCACATTTCGATTTTAAGCCTTAGTTATTATTTATGAAACGCATACTTTGAGGACCTTTGTTATGGTGTAGTGTGTATGTTATTTGGTCTTGGTTATGTAAGTAACGCATACTTTGGGGACGGCTACACTGCGCATGGTGATTATCACATTTCGATTTTAAGCCTTAGTTATTATTTATGAAACGCATACTTTGAAGTCCTTTGTTATAGTGTAGTGTGTATTTTATTTGGTCCTGGTTATGTAAGTAACGCATACTTTGAGGACTGCTACATTACGCATGATGATTATCACATTTCGATTTTAAGCCTTAATTATTATTTATGTAACGCATACTTTGAGGACTGCTACACTACGCATGATGATTATCACATTTCGATTTTAAGCCTTAATTATTATTTATGTAACACATACTTTGAGGACTTTTTTATAGTGTAGTGTGTATGTTATTTAGTTTTGGATATATAAGTAACGCATATTTTGAGGACTGCTACACTGCGCATGATGATTATCAAATTTCGATTTTAAGCCTTAGTAATTATTTATAAAACGCATACTTTCAGGACTTTGTGAAAGTATACTGTACACTTTACTTTGTCCAGATTATTAATGCAATGCATGTTTTGAGGACACGGTTGTTACAAACATTGTACTCAAATTATGCGTTCTGTACATAAAATTGTCCTCAAAGCATTCGTTGTATATATAATTTTGTCCCAAAATTATGCCCTGTACATATAAAAGACGTACAAGTATAATGCATTCTTTGAAGACATTGGCGGTATATAAATTTTTAAGTCTCCAAACTATGCCTTGTGTACTTAATCCTTGATTTAAAAGTAGTAAATTTGAGTATAAATCAATTATTCCAATTGCATAATGTAGTATTTTTCATCAGGAACCTATATATGCGTCAAAAAACGTGAGTCCCCAAATCATGCTTTGTACATACATATATATATATATATATATATATATATATATATAATTAATATTATACTGATCATATCGCCTGTAAGAGGAAAAAAACACATTTAAAAGAAGAAAATATATAAAATATGATATAGCAATAACAAAAATTCTAAACTGGCTGCGCTGAATAGTAATGGCTGCGCTATGAGAAATATATGTATATATATAAAATTAATATTATATTGATCATATCGCCTATAAGAGGAAATTATAGGTTCCTAACTAAAAATTTAAAAAACAACAATAAATAATTAATAAAAACCATAAAAATTGAAAAAAATTGTTTATATGTAACTTTTTAAAAATAGAGTAATTTTAAAGGTATATATCCAAAAATTCGTAAAAAATTGATTAAGGGGACTTTCTGGTTTAGAATTGACAAAAAAGGAAGGTTTTAAAACTTTTATTGTAAGAACAGTATTAAAGAAATTGTAAAAACTATTTTTGGACATTGTAGCACATTGCGTAGAGAAAATTTAAAAAATATGTTTGAGTGTATTTAGTTCAATTTCATAGCTGTAGGTGGCGTCTTTCAAAAGATACCTTTTTTTGGTACGTTAGTTTCCGGGCAACCTGTAATACATAAATTCAAGTTCCAAACGGGAATCTCTTCATAAGGATTTATTCTGGGGCCTAAACCTCAAAAACGATTTTTTTTAAAGGTTTTTTTATTTTTTATGTACATTTTTCTCAAAAACTCGCAAAAACGCCGTGTTTTTTGGTCAATTTACCTCCATATAAAAACACAGGGGGTAGAAATATGAGTTTTTAGAGGTTTAGGCCCCAGTTTTTTAAATAAAGAATCGAAAAATTTTTGGGATTTCAAAATCGGTTCGGTAGATTTCGAGAAAAGCTCTGTACCAGTTTGAAAAATGAGTTTTCGAGAAAAACGCGTTCAAAGTTTTCATAACATAGTTCATTGAGTCATGAATATCAAACAACTTTTTATTACAACAGAACTTCGTATCCCGCTGTTTTTAGGGTCGCTGATTACGAATTTGATGTCCGTTTTGGAAAATTCAAAATGGCGGATCCAATATGGCGGACGAAAAAATAAAAATTCAACCGGATTTGCTTAAAACTTGATACTCGGGGGTTTTTGGGGTCGCTGATTACGAATTTGATGTCCGTTTTTGAAAATTCAAAATGGCGGATCCAATATGGCGGACGAAAAAATAAAAAATCAACCGAATTTGCTTAAAACTTGTTACTCGGGGGTTTTTGGGTCGCTGATTATGAATTTGATATCAGTTTTTAAAAATTCAAAATGGCGGACAAAAAATAAAAAATTAACTTTTTTAATTAATTAAAACGTTCCTAGAACGTTAATGTTTTGTGCCTATATTCATAACTAGCAATCTCAAAAGGCCACAAGTAACCATTTTCAACTAAATTTAATTAATTTCTTAATCTTTGTCCGCCATATTAGATCCGCCATTTTGTATTTTCAAAAACTGACATCAAATTCGTAATCAGCTACCCCAAAAACCCCCGAGTAACAAGTTTTAAGCAAATCCGCTTGAATTTTTATTTTTTCGTCCGCCATATTGGATCCGCCATTTTGTATTTTCAAAAACTGACATCAAATTCGTAATCAGCGACCCCAAAAACCCTCGAGTAGCAAGTTTTAAGCTAATATCAATAAAAGAGGAACACCAAATATGTAAATAAGATAACTGTAGATTGTTGTTGAAATACATACCGTCATAAATATTGTTATAACTTTTGTTTTTGTACATATTTTTTAAAAAACGTTTTGGGACAGTAATTCTATGATACTATGGAACATTTTTAAGCAAAAAAAAAAAATCGATTTTTTTGAAATTCTAAACCAGAAAGTCCCCTTAAATTGCAAAATAACCTTTTTTTGGCATGAAAATGCAAAATAACCCTTTTTCGAGTTAAAATTGAAAAAACATGTTACAAAAAAAAATATGTGAGATTTTTAAAAAGCATATGGAAAAGTATTTTGATTTATTTAAAAATAAGTGAAAATAGATTTTCCAAGGACGGTGTCGAGGTCACGGGGTCGGTGTCGTTTTTGGAAATTTGTTAACTTAATATAATAGAAGATGTTTCGTTTTAAAATAAGAAATGTTAAAATTATTAAGTTAAAAACAATTGATTTCTAGGACACTTAAAATTAGGCACAATATTATAGGTTCCGAACTAAAAATTTAAAAAAACAACAATAAATAATTTAAAAAAAACATAAAAAAATGAAAAAAATTGTTTATATGTAACTTTTTAAAAATAGAGTAATTTTAAAGGTATATATCCAAAAATTCGTAAAAAATTGCATTAAATTGCAAAATAACCCTTTTTTGGGATGAAAATGCAAAATAACCCTTTTTCGGGTTAAAATTGAAAAAACATGTTACAAAAAAAATATGTAAGACTTAAAACTTTATAAATATTGTTATTTTTTATTTAACGTATTAAAAGTCAACTTCATTTTAAAACCTTTTTATCAGTAACATGTTTCTCTATTTTTTAATATTTCCTTTGTAAATAATTTATATCAGCAGATATATGTATATAATATGACAGAATAAATATAAAATTTTCAGAAATAATTTTTTTATTTTGTTTTTAACAGTAGTATAGCTATGGTGATACTGCCCCAGGTTCTGATCTCGGCTAAGTTACCCCCAGTCGGTAAGGTAGATTTCTACATTATAAGCAGCTGGCCGAATTCAAACCCAGTTGGTAAGGTAGGAATCTGTTTTACCGACCCAGTTAGTTCACCGACCACCTAACAGATGGCGCTACTAGCAAATAGTCCAATTGGGCTATGTGAATATTTAAATTTCGCGGGAAATTTAAAAATTTATTCCACCATTTAAATTGGCCTGGGCAGAGGCTACATAGAGATATAAGAATAGAGTGCGCAAGCCTATACAATTTCCATGTTACGCTGCGATAAATCAATAGAAGAAGACAGATGCAACTAGTGGGCCCTGCCTTCCTTCTTGTCTTACTAACTCTGAAACATCAGTGAAACAAGGATGGGAAAGGGGCCTACAAATCGCATCTGTCTCTTTCTGTCCAACGCATATAATCTGTCGTTTTTTCGAGCCTCTTGCGCACTCTATTCTTATATCTCTATGAGAGGCTACCTCAATACATTAATTTATTTCTTAAGTTTTTTAGTGAAATTTATAAGAAAAATGTTGTTTGTCATAAGTTTCAAGTATAAATTTATAATAATAATATACTATTAACAATGAACATACCTATAAAACATTTTAGTAATTTAATGTTGAAAAATTTACGAGTAGACTTTACTCAGTTGTCTGCTACATGAATGTGTGGCGGGAATTTTTAAAGTTTTTATAATTTTTAGTGTTTTAGAGTTATAATTTTTTGTTATTTTTAATACAATTTATCAATTTTGTAGTTTAATAAAATATTTTTTAATAAATTTAATTTAGTGACATTGAGAATTTAATTTTTAAATAAATTGTTGAAAGTGTTGGAAATTTTTATGTTTATTCCACCCCTGAGCCACCATGTTACTACTTAACCTATGGTTTTATACACAAACCGGCAAAACGTGATTGAACGTGCAGGACAATTAACCATGGTAAGTATTATCTTAATTTTTTTCACGAAAACTTCATATTTTATGTAATAAAATATATTTTTTTTGTTTAATAGGATCCAAAAAGAATCATTGCTTTATGCAAATGTAATAAAGTTGATTGAAAATATAGACAAATGCATCGAGAAGTTGTGAGTAAAATTTTACAAAAAAAATATATTTTATACTTATACATTTAAACATAGTTGTAAATGATTACATAATTCCTAAATTACTGAATATTTTATCTATATTTTTCACAAAATATTCGAGTCAATTTTAACCTCACCTGTCAAGTTTCTATACGCAATGTCAGACCTCGTTTTATTTCAAACTTTGATTTTTTTCTTCGATCAACATTATAACTTAACCAAAAAAAATTACAACTTCACTATCAGTTTATAATTTTGAACAATATTTTTTCTTATTATGTGAAATTATTTTTTTCGAATACAATTTATATACACTGAAAAATGCTTCTTAAATTTTGGCATGCTTAAATTCTAACCAACATTTTAAATTAATAAACATTGAAAGTATTCTTTTTTTTCATTCTTGTTTTATACAATCATAACTTTATTTTAGAAATATGTTTTATATATATAAATAATATGTTGATGTGAATTACTTTAATATATTAAATATATCAAAGTATACTTATATTTACTATTTAATATATTTACTTTTTTTTTGTTTCTATATAATCTACATAAAATATTTTCTACTTGCAGAATAAAATGGAAATAGCTCTCAACAAAATGCGCGAGGATGTTTATGATCCAATGAAACCGGAGCTGTTTCCTGAGAGGAAAAATAGGTGGGATCAACCACCAGAAGCACCCTGGATTAGGGTGAAAACGCGTCCGCAAATGTTGACACCACCACCACCGTCAGAACAAATACCTCTCGAGGAGGCAATTACTAGTCTGGTGGGTGAACCAGAAACGGTACTGGCACAACAACCTGTGCCAGCACATGAGCAACAACAGCCTTTGCTGGCAGATAGGGCAAAACGTCGTATTGCTCACGTGCCGAGAGTGGCTCCGCGGCAACAGGTACCACTATACCACACTTTTCCAGGATCACATTAGGGGTGCTTTAAACAAGTATGGACCTATATTAGTGTATGGTGTTCTCATCGCACACTTTAAGAGGGTTGAGAATGGCGAGGAAGTTGTTAAGCCTATTCCTTTTAGGTGTAAGGCTAATAACATCTTCCCTACAACCCTTTTAGATGATTGGTTCGATCAGAACATCAAGCAGCCGATTCTACATAGTGTTGAAGAGTTTTATTCGAAAGGTTCGAATTGAAATCTTCAATCGATTATAAGGCTTGAAATCAATGTAAATAAATATAATCCAATGCGTGCGAGCTCTTAAATCGGCTTACCTCCACAAATTAAAAACAAGCATGCATGCATCAATGTTGAAAATAAAGATAATGAATGTTTTAAGTGGGCAGTATTGTCAGCCTTACATCTAAATGTATCGCATCGTGAGCGCGTTCTTAGTTATAAAAAATTTAAAGATGAATTAAATTTCGAAGGTATTGATTTCCCAGTAACGTTAAAGAATGTCCCGAAATTTGAAAAATTAAATGATATTTCGATTAATGTCTATGGTTTATCAAAATATTATGGGGATTTCTCAACAAATCCTCTTCATCTCACAGCAGAAAAAAGAGATAAGCATGTAAATCTTTTATACGTTGCTAACATGTATGCGGATGAGAAAGCTGAAGAGAATGTAATATGTGATGGTGATGATTTTATGAATTTCCACTATGTTTGGATAAAAGATTTATCGCGACTAGTGTTATTGCATTAACTCCTCAAGAAATCAGCGATTTTAAGCGAGCGACAATATGCCATATTTGTCATCAGAAAATAGCGGCAAGCGATAAAAAAGTCCGACATCATTGTCATCTTACTGGCAAGTATATTGCACATATTTTTATTGCACATGAGTCATGCAATTTAAATTTTCAAGATTGTCAAACGATCCCGGTAGTGTTCCACTATTTAAGTGGCTATGACGCCCATTTTATAATTCACGCGATTTCAACGAGCTTTGAAGGTAAAATTGATCTTCTCCCCATTAACAAGGAGAAGTATATCGCCTTCACAAAACATTTCAAAGGGAGTGAGGTCAAGTTTTGATTCATTGACTCTTTCCGACTTATGGCATCATCCCTAGAAAAACTCGCATCCTACATGGACGAGAATAAAATTGTAAACGCCGTTTTTGCCAGTACGGTGACTGATATGGATAAAACTAAGTTATTAACGCGAAAGGGTGTTTTCCCCTATGAGTACTTTGACTCAAAAAGTAAGCTTGATGAGACAGAATTGCCTCCGAAAGAGAAATTTTACAGTACTCTTTATGATGCCGGTGTTTCTGATGAAAATTATGAGAATGCGCAGAAAGTTTGGTCCGAATTTGATTGTCAAAATCTCTACGACTATGTCCACTTGTACATGAAAACAGATGTATTGTTACTTGCCGATGCCTTTGAAAACTTCCGCGAACAATGTGATATTGCGTACGAGTTAGATCCTGCACACTATTATGCGACTCTAGGTTTAACTTCGTATGCTATGCTCAAAAATATACTGGCATAGGATTGCAACTTATAACCGATTTTGATATGATGATGTTTGTTGAGTCGGGTATCCGAGGCGGCATTAGTAAATGTTGCAACCGCTATGCGAAAGCTAATAATCCATATATGGAGAATTTCGACAAAAACAAAGATACAAGCTATCTCATGTACTTTGATGCCAACAATTTGTATGGCTGGGCAATGGCTCAATCGCTCCCTTATGGCGGCTTCAAATGGGTTAAAAATGTTGACGACTCTCTTAATTTTCATGTACCTGACGATTCCCCTGTTGGTTACATTCTAGAAGTCGATTTGGAGTATCCGAAAGAAATTCATGATACTCACAAAGATATACCATTTTGCGCTGAAAATAAGAAACCTCCATTGTCAAAATAGGAGAAATTGTTGACCACTCTCTTACCCAAAGAAAAATGTGATCCATTATCGAACGCTAAGACATGTTGTGGCAAACGATATTAAAATTGTGAAAATCCACCGTGTCTTGCAGTTTAAGCAATCAACCTGGCTTAAACCGTACATCGACTATAACACAATGATGCGAACCTGCTAAAAATGAGTTCGAAAAGAATTTGTTCAAGCTTATGAACAATGTGGTGTACGGCAAGACGATGGAAAATGTCCGCAAACATGTTGACATTAAACTCGTCACAAAATGGTTCGGCCGCTATGGAGCTGAAGCGTAAGTCGAGGTACTGCTCAACAAACCCATCTATGTAGGGTTAAGTGTGCTTGATATATCTAAGACGCTAATTTACGATTTCCATTATGGTCACATGTTGAAAAAATACGGCGATGCTTGTAAACTGCTGTATACCGATACAGACAGTCTTATCTACGAAATCAAGTGTGAAGATATTTACAAAGACATGAAAAAAGATATTGACAAGTTTGATACATCTGATTATCCCGCGAATACACCTTTCATTGTTTGTATCCGGCTGCTTTTTCGTGAAAAATCCTGCACAAAGTTTTTAATCAACTTGTTGCAGGTTTCCTGTGCTTCTTCGGACATCATTCCAATCGGAAGAAGTGAAGTACGAATTACTTCAGGGCCATGAACGAGAATTTTGTGAACGCTTGTTGGCATATAATACCAAGGATACAATTCCACGAATTTCCGGGCTACGGCTTCTGCATATTCTTGAAATTTTAAAATTTTCACTTCGCATTAGCTTGAAATCGTTTCTAAAATTACATGAAAACGTTCAATTATCTCTTTGTCTACTCCTGTTATCGAAGAAGGTAAAGTTGAATTTTGGAAAAAGTGTCTGGCGGTATTTCCGTCATTTGTGCTACCATAGCCTTGCTTAGGTTGGTCCACTAAGAGCCCCCTCTTTGTACGGAAATCATTTTGTATCTTGAAGAAGACACTCAAAGAAACGAATCCAGGCGTGTAAGATAGACATACCAAATTTCAATCCATCTTCAATTATTTCTTTCCGTAAAATTTCATCAATATTGTTAAATTGACTTGAAGTGCAGAGACAAAGGTGACATCGTTGAGCAGATGAGGTATCAATTAGCGAATTGCACACTTTCCCGTCAATCATAGTCAGAGCCAATGAAAATGAAACTTGAATTTTTTTCACGTATTATAGTTTCGAAAATTTTAAGTTTTTTTCTTCTTCCTCAATGTCATGTACTACTCTTTTCGTCAGTTCTATTGTTTCATGCTCGAATTCTATTTTCAATGGTCGACAAAATCTAGGAGACGAAGGACGCGAATTCTTCCAAATAATATGTTTGTTCCTGGTTTCAGGATCAGTACGCTGAAGTTGTAGGGGCACCAGAGAAGTGAAAAAAATGTGCTCGTCACTTTTGCATCCATTATCATTTTCAAATTTTTGTTAAAATTTGCTTTGACTTGAAGTCCCATCACAGCCCCATTTACAAATCAGAGTTACTTGATTGATTTTATCAGTGTATAAACTTTCAAGTGTGTCTGCTTGTAACAAAAGAATGCGTTGAACTTTGTGATTCAATATAGCTTGCATGTTAACTTCTGCACAAGTTTCTGTAATTTTTATTTCAGATTTCGGTGGATGACAGACTGTTTTTGCAGCAAGGACACTGTGATATGATGGAAATAATTTAGACCGATGATTAAGACTATCAGTACGTATTGCAAAGTATTGGCTTTTTGACAAGTTATTATTAATTCATAACGAAAGAGCTTTTTCACCAGAAAATGGTACTTCGTGTGATTCATCAAGAGAATGTCTATATTTTGAATAACTTGATGAAGGTCCTAGCACAACGTCTTCAACAATTTTACACCTGCCTCTAATTTTCCATCAGCACGAAGTTTCATTTGTGTAGCGAATCTTAACTCTTCTACACTGTGATCATTGCGAATACTCTCAGTTTTTCTTCGCTTCGCCTTCGTCCTGCTGCTTGATTCTAAAAATTTGCAGAAGGTCGTTCAATTTTCGATGCGTTGATGGCCTCTGTTTGATGAATATTATCATAAATGGATGATTTATCAATGATTTACACTTCAAGCCAATCTGCATTCTTCAATAAAAATTTCTCCTCAACTCTACTTGAATCCAGACATTTTTGTTTCCTTTCTGAAAGTTTCGAACAGATTTTTGATTTAGCGGTTTCCTTTAAAACAAAAGTGTTTCCTCGTATATTTGACAAATTACTTTCAATAACCAAGATAATCTCATTTAAACTTTTCGATGACATGTACGGTTTGACGATATGAAATATTTCTTTGTGACTGATCTGTAATTTCTTTTCAGTCGTAGCACTTTCTAAAATAATAAGAAAACAATATTAGTAATAATATAAATAATTAGGTAAAGAAATAATAATTTTGGCGAACAAAAAAAACAACTAATTTTAATTTTGTGCCTGGGTCTACGATAACAAAATCTGTCTTAAGCGACGGTGATTAGGAACCTCGACAGAAATTTGTGACCTGAAAAAATTCACTGACATATTAATTTTCAGCAAATCCAATTTTTTTTATAAATATCCGGCTATATTACGTTTGCAATTTCAAATGTTTTAAAACCAACATCGGACTCGTATTTATAAAACGCACGGGTAGCAATTTTGAAGCAAATCGAATAAATTTTTAAAAATTTCGTCCGCCATATTGGATCCGCCATTTTGAATTTTGAAAAACTGACATCGGATTCGTTATAAGCGACCTCGAAAACCCCCGAGTAAGGGTTCTTAGACATTTTAAGTACATTCTACATTTTTACGTCCGCCATATTGGATCCGCCATTTTGAATTTTTAAAACCGAAGATCGAATCCGTTATCAGCGTCCTGGAAAACCCACAAGTGTCAATTTTGAAGCAAATCGAATCAATTTTTAAAAATTTTGAAAATTTAGTTCGCCATGTTGGATCCGCCATATTGAATTCACTATTTTGAACTTACCTTCGGACAACTCTTCCATTTTACAATATTAAAATCACATATTTATTGTGTTTCATACTACCACACCGTACTATTATAAAGAAACAATTTAAAGAATAACGAATAATTTAAGCTTTGTCCGTCCGTCCATGTGTTAAACTTAAAGTTGCAGGAGGTAGCAGCCAATTTTTCAGTATATTGTAGAAAAGGTTTCCACCAACCAAAAAAAAGTGCCAAGGTGGTAATAGGAGGTCAAAAATTTGTATGCTTATTTTTCTGACCAACTATAGGTTAACTATGTAAATTAATTTATTTTTTAGTTTATAACAATACTATAAAATAGTAATTTTTATGTGAATAATTATATGTCATTGTCTTTTATACACTTTCAGAAACATTTTACACTTTACAAAATTAAACTAGCTAACTTTTCTTCTAATTTACAACATTTCAAAGTTGCCTTACCATTTCATGTCTAAAATGTGTACCGATTCATTATCTGATTCTTGTGTGTTTGAGCTGCTGTCAAAAAATCAATACAGAACTTAGAGCATTCTCCTTTAGTTAAAATAAGGGCAAGATATCTTCATTTATGTTGAGTTTTACAAGATTCCAATGACTTTTATTTTTTGACTTTTGACCAGCTTTTTGAGTCTAGAACCACTATGCAATCCAAAGAAAACCACTGAACAAACACCACTTGTAGTCCTTCATCTAAAACACGTTATCATTTTTCACCGGGAATAAGCAGCATGTCGCCGCTAGATCTAAAAAATTTTTTTTTTATTAATCAAGATAAAAAAAGGGAAATAAAAAAAATAATAATATACACAAAAGAAATAAATTAAATAAATACTTACAAAACTTCAGAATTGACATTCAGACAACCTACGGGAGTTTCAACCGGCTCGTCGGGTGAAACTATACACCGAGTTGGATCAAAATATTTATCACTCGCCCAAAATGAGCGGGTAATAATGCGAGTGTGATCCCAGTTCTATTTATACTCCTGGTTCTACTTAAATTTAAGGGCAGGTTGCGGACACTGAAGCATTGCGTCAGAATCCGCAGGCCAACAGTGACCAACAAATTCCCGAACAGGATCAACGTACCATAGGGGCATTTTCAATAGGCTTCTAGAAAAAAAATATATGTATGTATCTATTTAAAGAAATATTTCGAAAGTTTCTTTCTCTGCCTCACAGAATTTTTTTTTCTTACTTTTCTTTCCACTTATAATAAATGAAACTCAGTTATTCAAAAAAAAAAAATATATATATATATAATCAATCAATATAATCAATTCATAGCACTTACCCATTTCTACCATAAAACAAATTATCAACTTGCGTCTTCGCAAGATGTTCCCTTTTAGCTTCAAGGAAGGTTGACACGTCGATCATTCCAACAGTCATCAAAGCGAAAGCTTCTCGCAATTTTTGCACATCACCAAAAGATTCCATTTTTTTTGGTTAAAATGTTTTTAATACAAAAAACGAACTGACACTGGCACTTTGAAGCCAAAACCCGGCTGATTTTTTATAGAGAAAATCGGGTTTTTGGCTTCAAAGTGCTACAAAAAATTCAAAAATAAAAAAAAAACCCTCCCAGGGATCCCTAGAAAAAGATCTCCTTTAACAAATTCATTTTGATTCTTTTGTTTTAGATGATTCTATTGCGAGTTACAGTGAACACCGCAAAATAACTTTTTTTTGGGGAGCCAGAGGAAATGTACTGTCACTCGTAAAAATTTAATAAATATATTAACTCTTTCTGTATAGCCAAAAAAAATTCGTAAAAATATGCATTTTTTTCATGGAATTAACCTTACCCCCCCTTAAAACATATTCCAATTACGAATGCAAATTTTCTAAATGCTTGGGACATTTTAATAAAGCGATACGATAACCAAAGAGCTTTAATATATGCTCATATTCAATCGTTCATGGAAATTGCTCGGGTTAACAATCATTCGGTAGAAAATTTAAAATTGTTACATGATACGACAAATAAAACGCCAGCTGCTCTTAAAAATTTGGGTCGACCAGTTTCTGAGTGGAGTGACTTACTAATTTTTATAGTCACTAGTAAACTTGATTCTCCGTCACTTAAGGAATGGGAGATGCAGTTAGAATCCAGTACAGAATATCCTACTTATGAAAAGTTAGATGAATTTTTAGCTACTAGAATAAGAGCTTTGGAAGCTATACAAGCTACTAAAATAACTTCTGAAAATTTAAAAAGTTCTAAATCAAGTTCAGTAAAGGGTCACGCTGCCTCTGTCATTTCTAAGTGTCCTTTGTGTAAAGAGAACCATAATTTATATAAATGTTCTCAATTTAAGTCACTCTCTGTTGATCGCCGTAAAGAAATAGCACAAAATAACCATTGTTGTTTTAATTGTTTAATCCCCGGTCATAGGCCTTATTCTTGTGTGAGTGAATTTACTTGTGCCAAATGTCATCGAAAACACAATACGCTTTTACATCATGATAATAGAGTTGATTCAAGTCAGGTGAGTTCGTCTTAAACGAGCTTACAATCAAATGTGATTGATCAAGAAAATTCGAGTCAATCAGAGTCTTCTATGGTTAACGTGAATCATGTCTCGAAAACTGATAAAAATGAAGTTTTTAATTTGAATAAACATGATAACGAAATAGTTAGCACACTTTTAGCTACGGCTCTGGTGGAAGTAGAGGTTGACAACGGGAAATTACAAAAATTTAAAGTACTCTTGGATCAGGGATCTGAATCTTGCTTTGTTTCGGAAAGAGCCGTAAGGACTTTGAATCCGCGTTTTGAAAAAATAAATGCTTTAACCGTACGAGCCTTAGTATTGCCTAGGTTAACTGCGTACCATCCTCCTGCGAAGCCTAAAAATTATAATGAAATAAAAACGTTTTCACTTGCGGATCCGAATCTTTTTGAGGATTCACCGATTGATTTCATATTGGGCGCGGATAAATTGGGATCTTGTTTGCTACCGGGTCTAAAACAAGGTATAGCAGGTATTTTAACAGCGCAATCGACAATATTTGGTTGGGTTCTTTCGGGTCCAATTCATGGTATCTCATCTTCTTTAATGTATTCTCCATCAGTACATAATAGTGTTTCCATAGAAACCTTGCATGATAACCTAGAAAAATTTTGGCAGCTAGAAGAACTTCCAACCACATCCTCTCTAACAGAGGAGCAAAAAAACTGTGAGCAACATTTTATTGATACACATCAAAGATTGGTTACTGGTCGGTACATGGTTCGTTTACCGTTTCAGGAACGTCCGCCCATAAACATTGGAAGTTCTCTCACTAAATGTCGAATAGTTCTCAATCGAGTTTTGCAAAGGTTATCAAAGGATCCTGCTCATTTGGAGCAGTATAAGGCATTTATGGGTGAATATGAGAGTTTGGGTCATATGAGATTAACCAAAATCGAGGATTCTTCTGATAGAAAGCAGATTGTTTATTTGCCTCATCATTGTGTAGTTCGAGAGTCGAGTTCCACTACTAAATTGCGAGTAGTTTTTAACGCCTCGAGTTTGACCTCAAATAACACCTCTTTAAACTGTCATCTTCACATAGGTCCACCTTTGTCGAACAATTTGGTCTCAATTTTACTACGTTGGAGGGAGCATAAGTATGTTTACATTGCAGATGTTGAAAAGATGTTTCGACAAATTTTGATTGATCCCAGAGATCTTGACTATCAACGGATCCTGTGGAAAAATGATCGAGAAGAGTTGGTCGCTTATCAATTATTAACTGTTACATATGGAACTTCTTGTGCCCCCTACCTTGCAAATAGAGTTATAAGGCAATTAATAATAGACTAAGGTTATAGGTTTCCTCTAGCACAATTGGTACTAGAGGGAAATATTTATGTTGATGACGTGTTTATTGGGGCTGGTGACCTGGGTACCGCAAACCAGACCAGGGAACAAGTCTCTGACCTTATGGAGAGTGGGGAATTTCATTTGCGCAAATGGGCCTCTAGAATTTTCCTCCTCAGGAGATACTCATTTGAAAGTGCTAGGTTTGAAATGGGACCCAGTCAATGATTCTTTTTGTTTTGAGGTTAAGTTGGACTTAATTGATATTCCTACAAAAAGAGTGGTGTTTTCATGCATTTCAAAATTATATGGTCCTCTGCGCTGGCTCACTCCAGTAATAGTAAATGCTAAACTTTTAATGCAGGAATTGTGGTTGCGAAAAATTAGTTAGGACGAAAAATTACCTCAAGACTTGTTATCTCAATGGTTCGAATATTATAATGATCTAGTAAATTTAGAGGCTTTAAAAATCCCAAGATGGATAGGTTCGATCTCTTCCGATTCATGTTATGAGTTACATGGATTTCGGACGCTTCTAATAGAGCATACACGGAGAGAAAAATCATACTATATTCACATGGTTTGTGTCACTCATTATTCACATCACCTGTGACATGCTTTTTTTACACAAAATTCATGTGTTTATTGGGTCGTAGATTTCTATGCAAGAAAAGTTTGGAACATGTACTATATTTGCTTCAAGTCCGTGTCGTAAATACTTCTCTCCATTCAATGCGAAATTTGCTTGAAATCCATGCGCTTTTCGGATGGATTTCTTGCAACGGAGATAGAAATGATAGTGCGCATGCGTGACTATATATATATATGACTAGACACGTGAATGAGAGTCACGCATGCGCACTAGCATTTCTATCTCCGTTGTAAGAAATCCATCCGAAAAGCGCATGGATTTCAAGCAAATTTTATATAGAGAGAAGGAAGGCAATTTTATCATGTTTCTTAAGCGTTTATAGTTTACAGATCAATCAGAATTAGTAAACATGTCTTTCTAATTTCACACAACGTTTATTCATGCAATAAACACAAGATTTCATGAAAAAATATCTTGCGTGATAAACGATTTTTACATGAAATAGTGTTATGTGAAAAAAGCAACAGTGGCTCATGTGAATATAGTATGATTTTTCTCTCCGTGTATGCGGCGAATGTTTACTTGCGTGTTTTGGATGCTAAAAATGAAGTATATATTACTTTATTAATTTCGAAGTCTAAAGTTGCCCCAATAACGCCGGTGAGCATTCCTCGAATGGAGTTGTGTGTGACTGTATTGTTGGCTCGAATTATGAAATTTGTGACATACACAATGAAATTTATGTCAGTACCACAATACTGTCACACAGACTCCAGATTAGTGCTAGCATGGCTTCGTAAACATCCTTCAACTTGGAAGACCTTTGTGGCCAATCGTGTTGCTTTAATCCACGAATTGGTACCAGAGGCATATTGGCTTCATGTTGTTTCCAGGGATAATACCGCAGATTGTGCTTCTCGTGGCTTACTTTCAAGAGAAATCATTGATCATGCTTTGTGGTGGAAGGGTCCTATATGGCTTTCGGATTCAACTACTGTTTGGATAGAAAATTCCGAATCGGAAATTATTACAACCGAATTGGAATCAAAATCTACTAAGTTGAGTTGTAATCTTATTGAAACAATGAATGATAATGATCTTATCAACAGGTTTTCTTCTTGGCCTAAATTGTTAAGAATCGCAACCTTGTGCTTACGTTTTATTAAAAATTGTAAATTTCGTAATGACTCAAAACCTTTGCATAATTATACCATTGAAATTAATCAAACACGATTATTGTTAATTAAATTAGTTCAAGGTCAATTTTTTGATTCAGAATTACGGGATCTTGTTAAATCTAAAAGCATTTCGAAAACGTCTTCTCTGCGATCATTATGTCCTTTTTTGGATAGTGAAGGAATTCTACGCGTAAGTGGGAGATTCGTAATGCCCCTATCGCATATAATGAAAAGCACCCTATAATATTACCTCGCCATAAGATCAGTGAATTAATAGCTGCCCATGCTCATTTAACAAGTCTGCATGGAGGAATTAATTTGACGTTACATACCATGAAACAGAATTATTGGGTCATGGGAGCTCGTTCTTTGGTTAAAAATATAATTAACCATTGTGTGATTTGCACTCGAGAAAAGGCGGTAGTTGTACAACAGCTAATGAGCGATCTTCCAGAGTTTAGAGTGAGCCCTAGTCGTCCCTTTTGCCACACTGGGGTTGATTATGCTGGGCCCTTTGATGTAAAATTAAATTCAGGAAGAGGATACAAAAGTATAAAAACTTACATAGCACTATTCATTTGTTGTTCGTCACGTGCTATTCATTTAGAATTAGTTTCCGACTATACATCTTTGGCCTTTTTGGCCGCATTTCAACGTTTTGTATCTAGGCGTGGAATACCGTCAAATCTTTATAGTGATAATGGTACTACATTTGTAGGAGCCAATAATGAACTAAAAAGATGTATTAGTGAATTACGTAATGATGTCGAGTTGCATAAGCGATTGAATTTGCAAGGAACGGAATGGAAATTTATTCCTCCTTCTGCGCCTCATTTTGGGGGTTTGTGGGAGGCAGGAGTAAAAAGTGTAAAACACCATTTAAGAAGAATTGTTGGTAACCATAAATTAACATTTGAATAGTTTTACACTTTGCTTGTCCGCATTAAAGCTAATTTGAATTCACGTCCCATTGCGCCTCTTTCCGATAGCTTTGACGACTTTTCGTATTTAACTCCGGGACATTTACTCATTGGTGCACCTATTACTGCTGTACCAGAACCGTCGTTAGAGTTCACACCAGAAAATCGTTTAAATCGGTGGGGAATTATTCAAAAAATTTCGGAAATTTTTTGGAGGCAGTGGAACATTGATTATTTACATTGCTTACAAAAACGATATAAATGGTCAGAATTGAAGCCAAATCTCAGTGTTGGGGACATGGTTCTTGTTAAGCATGATAATCTTCCACCTTCTCAATGGTTACTTGGTCGCGTCTTAAAATGTTATGAAGGTGAAAATAATTGTTTTAGGGTAATGAGAGTAAAAACAGCTAATTCCGAATTCGACCGCCCTATCTCTAAGCTTTGTCTGCTTCCTATTAAAACCAGTACTGATAAAAATTGTTTAGAATGTTAATTTAAGTTTTATCTTTGTTTTTTTGGCGTGTTTATCGTAAAGGAAAGAAGCTGTGATATCTTATAATTAATGTGTGTTTCTTTATTATTATTTCATGGCGGGCGGTTAAACCACAATTTTAATTTTTTCTTCAATTTCGTGAAATACGAGGCGAGCGGTATGTTTGAGCGAGTGATTATTTGATTCGCGCCTTAATATAGGCTTTCCTTAATACGTTAGCATCTATGTTTCTTGGAAGCAAATGGGGGATTCTGAGAATCGACACCCACTGAATGAATGAGTCTGCAAGAGTGCGAGATCGGGAAAGGTCTATATCTATAGACATATTCTAAATTAATGTATTTATTAAATTAATTAATTCAATTCAAACGTGGTTTTTCTTAATACAAACTTTAAGTTTTTTATGTGAGTGGTTTAACCGTCTCATAAACTATTAAATAAACAATAACTTTATATACCGTTAATTAAATTAGTGCCTAAATTATTTATGTGCCTTATCATTAACAACTATTTATAATAACGTTAACAATTAAACTGGCTTTAAACAATACCGAAAAAAAGAAACATATAACACCAGCAACATCCAAAAAACAACACAAGACCAAAACAACAAAAACAATGTAATCAAGAGGATTTTATGTAACTTTTTTTGAAACAACTATTATAATAGACAGTCAATGGACGACAGCGCTTAGAAGGGGGGTATTTGTTACGTAAGAATTTCGTAACTTCTTATTAATAAATTATTAACATTATTAATAATTCATTAATACAATACTTAAAAAGAGAACACATTGAGAAACACAAAAAAACAAATAACACATTACAAACATTATCAGAAATGCCTTTAGAAATTCTTAGAGCTGTCCAAATAATTATATATTAAATATTAGCTTTTAATCAATAACCTAAAATTTAAAGAAGACCTATTTAAAATTCATGATAAAATTGATAAACTAAGTGAACTAATTTAATACAAGAAACAGAGGATGACGCAATAAAGATTACTGCATCAAAAGTATATCCATACAAAATGAACTGGAACACTACCCCAATATTGCAGGGTTGCCATAAAGAACATTGGCAACAATAAAATATACTTTTTTGCACCAGAAATCAGCTCAATAAAAACAGTAGACACAAGTTGTTTCGGGTCAATTTAAGAAAGAAGAGAGAGTGCTCAGTGTGGAGCTTGGAGTTTTTGAGAGTTTTGAGTTTGAGTCTCTGAGTTGAGAAACTCTTTGAAACAAACCTCTAGTTTCGAGGTTGTTTCCATTTGGAGTTTTTATTCTAAGTTTTGATTTTTGAGTTGAGATTATTTAAAGAGTATTTATTTTTGAGTTGAGTTTATTTGACAAAAAAAAGTATTTAGTATTGCAATTTTTTACGAATTTTTGGATATATACCTTTAAAATCACTTTATAAAGGTTTACTCTGGATAATAAAAATAAATACCGATATTTTAAAAGGTTTTTCGATTTATTATGAACATTTTTCTCAAAAATTTGCAAAATCTCCATGTGTTTGTGGGGCAATTTAAAGCAATATAATATAATATAAAAAAAATATTATAATATAATATATTATAATATAAAATAATATATTATAATATAAAATAATATATTATAATATAAAATAATTAATATTGTTGTTATAATTATAATAATTTAAAACATTTAATATTTAGCAATTGTCTTTTCGTCCTTTAATGATTATGATTAAAATTAAGATAAATTTTATACAATATTAATAATATATTAATTTAAAACATAAATTATATATATATAATATACATAAACTACCCACACAGCACTGAAAGTTTAGTAAACATTTATTAAAGCTTTAACTGCAATGTTCGGAATGTTTAATTGCAAACTTGAGTAAAGGTTGCATAAATATTAAAATGTCCGCCATGAATAAATGTTTATCAGGAAAGTTGAGTAAACATTTAAATTAAATATTCGTTAAATGTTTATCAGGAAAGCTGAGTAAACATTTAAATTAAATGTTCGTTAAATGTTTAGTTCGAAAGTTGAATAAACATTGAAATTAAATGTTTGTTAAATGTTTAGTTCGAAAGTTGAATAAACATTGAAATTAAAAGTTCGTTAAATGTTTAGCAGGTAAGTTGACTAAATAATTAAATTAAACATTCGTTTAAGTTTTATCGCGAAAGTGGACTGAAAATTTAATTTAAATATTCAGTCAATTTTTGCGACGAACATTTCCTAAAAATTTAAATTACATTTTCAAAAAATAAAAATAAATAATATTTAAGAAGTATTAATAATAATAATAATAATCCCTGCCGATGGTTGTCCGCTACCAACAATCATGGATATCATGGATATTCTTAGTAGACCTTGTCGTGGTGGTGGGGCTTTGCACTAAAGGACAACCAGTAACCAGGGTGGTCCCCTGACCAAATAAACCAAATAGAAAAAAATATGGAATTTTCGAATATTAGTAATTTACTCCAAGTGGGTACCTTGGAAGAGGGTAATCCCGCCACTGGTTCTGATCGGGTGAAAGCCTCGGTAGCCGGTGCAGGCTTTGCGGACGACGCGTTGATCGTGTGCGCTGCCGACTCGGCGGAAGCTCTGGGGACATTGGTGAACGAATGTCTGCGGCTAGCAAAATGGTGGCTGGAAACCAGAGGTCTTCAAATGGCCCTGGAAAAGACCAAATCATTGCTGGTCACAGATAGACGTGGTTATAAATCCCCACGAATCGTGATAGACGAATTCGAGGTCAAGTGGAGGAGACAGATAAAGTACCTTGGTGTGGAACTGGATGGAAGGTTAAACTTCCATCACCACATGGCTACGGCGTCAAACACGGCGATCGAATGTGCGGCTAATTTAGCACGGGTGATGCCAAATGTTGGAGGCCCCCGTAAGAAGAAAAGGAGACTGGTGGCGAGTGTCGCCCACGATAAGCTACATTACGCAGCACCAGCGTGGGCCCCCTCCCTGAGAACAAACAGATGTTCAACCATCTGTAAAAAAAATGCTGTCCGCGCAGAGATGCATTACTTCACGTATTGCCTCTGCTTATCGGACAGTATCTACGAGCGCTGTGCAGGTCCTTGCAAGTGTCCCGCCAGCAGATCTTTTGGCGCTTGAGAGGGAGGAAATTATCCTCCTTCTCAAAGAGGCGAATTTCTCTGAAGAGGAAGATCGACCCAGCAAGGACCGTATCCGCTTCGAAGCGAGGCTCGTCGAAAAATGGCAACAAAGATGGGACGGGGAGGTAAAAGGTCGATGGACTTATCGCCTTATACCGACACTCGCCACCTGGCTAAGTAGGAAACATGGTGAAGTTTCCTATTATTTGACGCAAGCGCTGACAGGTCACGTGTGTTTTAACTCGTACCTGCAGCGCTTTAAGAAGAGAGAAAACGAGGAGTGTGCTTACTGCCAGTTCCCTGTGGACAACGCAGAGCACACCCTCTTCACCTGCAGTCGATGGGACTTGGAGAGGCAGGCCATGTTCACCGGTGTAAACGCTACAGTTACACCGGAGAACATGGTAGCGCTAATGATCCAGTTCCAGGAAAACTGGCGGCTCATCGAGACCTTTATCATCTGTGTTATGATGAGAAAGGATCTCGATGGCCGCAGAAAGGCGTAATTAACAGTGTAAAGTATTTATTTATTTTATTTATTTGTTCATTTTATTATTTACTAGCGATGTATTCCTCGCTCGCTAACGCTCGCTCGGTTAAAATTGTACTTACAGGCTTCGCACTCATTAGTCAGTAAAAAAATAGTAGCAAAAAGTAGCCTGAAAAGTAAAAAAAGTAAAAAAACGTAGCCTACGGAAAAAATTAAAAATATGTGTAGTTTATATATTAAATTGTATTTAATTTTAAAAAATTAAATTTTAACACTTAATTTACATAATAATTTGCATAATACTTTGTTTTTAGGGTATAAAAAATTAAAATTATACCATAAAAGTAAAGAATTTTCGAACATTTAAATGGCAAAAGAGGTAATTTTAAATTTTTGGCTCAATCCATTATATTTTATATCAAAAGTCGTTAAGGCCTAATTTTTTTAAAAAATAGATACTTTCCGAAATGATTCTGGATGATATTTAAAGAACGAAATAAAAACAATTAAGTCAAAATTTTTATTATTTATCTTAAAATATGAGTTTAAAATGGAGAAGATATGGAAAACTCATTTTTTTAGCAATTAGAAAGATTATTAAAAATATTGACAACTCTTTTCAAATGTACAATGTATTTTACTGTCTCTTGTTCAGAATTAATTAATTTATTATCTTTTATTGACTACACAGCCTCAGAAAAAAAATTAATTTTGTCCGGCGAAATAGAGTAGTCATTGTTACGTTTTAGTTCTTAGAGATAATCGCAAAAATCTGATAAAAATCCTGAATTAGGGACACAGAAAAAAGATGGTGTTATTTTTGTTGCGGGTAATTTTCTGCAATGCAAAAACCCATAAGATATAACCCAGATTTAGGGTTAAATTTGTTGCATGTTATTTTAACACCAATTCTGGTGTTAAAATAACACTTTGTTTTTCCTGTCGACAAAGATAATTTTTGCCGACACACTACGATATTGTATTTCCATGTACATTGTACTTTTTTCCACTGAATTCGAATTCGAAGTCAGAAAAAAAAGTCAGAAAAACTGATTTTGAGTTTTTTTTAATTTTTGTTTATTAAGTTTTTTGCAATTATCTCAAAATATTTCAGCAAATCTAACAATTATAACTTTGGATTCGGAATCGGTGGCTAAAAATACATGGAATTACACTATCGCAGTGTCATACAAAATTTTTTTCACTTTTTGATTTTTTTTCTTTTTTAAGTAGTTTTTTGAGTTTATCTCAAAAATAAGAACCAACTTTTAAATTCTGACCCCGGATTCGGATTCAGTGACCCAAAATACGTAAGAATGACTAGTCTATTTTGCCGGACAAAATTTTTTTTTTGGGGGTTTGTTAATTAAGTGAAAAAATGAAAATAATAGATAAAATATGTTTTCAAAGTTGGTCTGTGAAAGTAAGTAAGTTTAAACAGCACACAAAAATGACACAAAAATTAGATCTATAAGGTGCTAAATATCTTGCGGTTACTTTAACCTAGCGCATTAACATTTATGTAAAACTGTGAAAAATAGCCGGTTATCTATATATATTTCGGTGGTGGGGATAAATCACTCTATTTTCTTAATTTCTAGTTTTTTATTTATATAGTTTATTTTTATTTTTATTTAGATATTTATTTTTATCTAGTTTTTTTATTTTCTTCTAATTTCTAGAAAATTTTAAAATCTTTAAGTTTTTAATTAATATTTATTTAGGCATATTTGAAATTTAAAGAAC
This sequence comes from Leptopilina boulardi, assembly GCF_019393585.1. Taxonomy (NCBI): domain Eukaryota; kingdom Metazoa; phylum Arthropoda; class Insecta; order Hymenoptera; family Figitidae; genus Leptopilina; species Leptopilina boulardi. The sequence goes on from NW_026137739.1 coordinate 50,700, forward strand.
TGATTTAATACCAATTTTTCACAGTTTTTCATAAATTTAAATGGGTTAAAGTAACCGCAAGATATTCAGCACTTTATAGATCCCATTTTTGTGTGCTATTTAAAATTACTTAAAACCATATACAGGTTTTGAACTCATTAGTCACCAAAAAGTAACAAAAAGTTGTCTAAATAGTGAAAAAGTAGCTTTTAGTAGCCTAAGGTTGAAAAAAGTAGCCAAAAAGTAGCCAACCATCAAAAAAGTAGCAAATAGTAGCTTTTAGTTGAAGAGTGCGAAGCCTGTACTTATTGTTGTTTACTTATTGTAGTTTATGTATATTACATTTATAATTTATGTTTTAAATTAATATCTTATTAATAATGTATAAAATTTATCTTAAAATTGAAAAAAGATGTTACATAAAAATAGTTTGTAAGATTTTCTAAAAGCACATATGCAAAGTATTTTGATTTATTTGAAAATAATTGAAAATAGATTTTTCAAGGACGGTGTCGAGGTCACGGGGTCGGTGTCGTTTTTCGAAATTTGTTAACTTAATATAATAGAAGATGTTTCGTTTTAAATTAAGAAATGTTAAAATTATTAAGTTAAAAACATTTGAGTAGCTGCCTGCAATAACTCGCCGAGCGCTTGGCCGATCGCTCTAACGCCAGTCAAACGTTCAAAAACGTGAAAAAAATGAAAAATCAAAATTTTGATTTTTGAAAAGTGCAATCTTGTAGGACATAAGATGGCGCATCTTTTTTTCCTTTGAGTTTTTTTTGTAGATCAAAAAATAGTTAATATATGCAAAACACTTAAAAATTTTATTTCACAAATTTCATTCAATTTTTAAACATAAATCATAGTATCTTTGACAAATTTCAATGAATCTTATTGAAAATTAATATACATACGTATTTAGGTCCATAGAAGACGACAACATAATCAAAAATATTAAAATCATCAATTTTTTATTTATAATTAATTGTAAATGAAGACTTGTCAATAATAATGTTTACTTACCTTTGTCGACATAAAGTGTGTGGGGAACTTCAGAGTTGAAGAAACTTCCAGTGAGACATTTGTTTATCATAATGTAAGGAAGTTTTTTGTAAAATTGAAAAACAATTTATCAACAACTTTAGAAAATATAGAACGTTTAAGAAAACATGCGCGACGCGCTAGTTAGTCTCCGCGCTGAGAATTTCGAAATTTGTTAACTTAATATAATAGAAGATTTTGTCTTTTATTGTCTTTTTACAATTTTCTGTTTATTTATTTTAGTCGTTTTACAGTTTTATGTTATATTTTGTGTGTTCATCTGTCTTTTTACAATTTTATTTTTGACTTGTTTAATTTATTTTTTATTTTATTTATTGACTTTTTATTGTTTTCTTTTATGGTGTGCTGTTGATTCCGCTTGACATAGATTTTCGGTTCATTTTTAAAATTGATAACGCAGGATGTCCGCAGGACTGGACGAAGTCGCTTTTGCGACAGAGTTGGAGCGCCACCCTTGAAGGCAAAAGTCTTCACGACAGTACCGAGGGTGGATAAAAGGGCTCCCAAGAAGGGTTGACGGGTTTTAGTGGGTCGGGGCTGGTAGTAGTTCGCCAGCTTATTTTGTTTATTATTCCTTTTTTTTTTACCAACCCCACATAACCTTGGCATGCGGAAGCCAAGGTATCTGTATACAGATTTCCCAATAGTCCCTAAGCAAAAAAAAAAATAAAAAATAAGAATAATAATAATAATAATAATAATAAATCATTATTATTATTGTTGTATTAATTTATATTAATAGTTATTAATTATTAGTTATTAATTATCGGAGGACAATAAAAAAAATTTATTTTTTGGGAATAAAAATAAAATAAATAAGTTTCAACATCGTTGCTCTGCTTTGATGCTTTGTTTCACATTGAATCAAGTATTGCATGTTTGATAAACAACAATTTTTGAAAACAAATTGGGGTGTGCTGGGGATTGAACCTACGTTCGCCGCGCGCTAGCTAAAGACCCTAACCACTACACTACAGATATCTGGCTGAAAAAAAAATCTTCCACACACTCTACAACTTACTGATAGACAAGTGATCCTACTTATCGACTCAAAAGGGCGGGCTAATTTAAAAAGGTTTTCACGGAGATATTTCAATATTCCAAATATTTACATTGTAGATTAATATAAAATTTGAAAGTGTATCGCAATAATACTGTAAAATATTTTTATATAACTGAAGGTCATATGAAAGGGTTATTATAAAATTAATTAATTTTTTAAATATTATTTACTAATTAAAAATTTACAAATTGGTGGAAATTAATTTCAAAATTTTTTATTTATTAATAAACAATTCTATTAGTTTTTTATAGCCAAAAAAGACTTTTTAAAAATAATTAAAGGAAATAATTTCAATATATTAAAATAAAAAATGAAAGTGAACATAAAAATTCTATTTTCTAAACATTTAAATCAAAATTATTATTTTCAATTTATTTATTTATTATAATTGAAAAATTTATTTCCTGATAATTATTTAACGAATATTTAATTTAAATGTTTACTTAACTTTTCTGATAAACATTTATTCATGGCGGACATTTTAATATTTATGCAACCTTTACTCAAGTTTGCAATTAAACATTCCGAACATTGCAGTTAAAGCTTTAATAAATGTTTACTAAACTTTCAGTGCTGTGTGGGTACAATAAGTAAACAACAATAAATACAACTATTTTAGATAATCAGAGACTTATTAGATTTAGAGCGACCGTTGTCTCAAATTTGGTGAATCAGACGTGCCGAATGTTTGGAACAACAGCTATCTCTTTTTTTGGTACAAATGTTGTTCGATTTTAGTACATCAGTTATCTCAAACTAACAGAACAAATGATAGTACAAATACGGTTTTGAAGTTCTTACCGGAGAAAATTCGAACCATTCTAAAAGTAGTTTTTTATTAAAAATAACTGAATTTAAATGAATAAAATTTTTAAATGAATATAAACTACTCATTCAAAATTTCAAACAAAAAAATATTTTCAAATATTATCTGAATACTTTTTTAAGGACAACAAAAAATATTTGTTTGAATTCTTTTTAGGATGAGTTCTACAGTTTTTCTAAAAAAAACTCTTATTAAGGATTCTACAAGATTACAAGGAATGATTAAAGAAAACATTTCGTCCATATTTTGGCTGCATAATTCTATTAAATATTCCAGGGAGAAAACTTTTAAATATTCTTTGAATATGCCTATTAAATATTAAGGGGAGAATACTTTGAAATATATGAAATTTGTCAATTAATTCTTCCCGCGATAACATTTTGAAATATTATCGGAATATTCCTATTACTTTTTCCAATCAACTTATCGTGGAATTTTCCAGGAACCTTGCTTTGGAACATTCAAACGTAAGTGGACATATACTATATTCCCATGACCTTCCAAACATCTTCCAGCGAAATATTCGAAATATTCCAGTGGAATAATGTTAAAAGGTTCCTGAAATATGTAGTGCTATCTGGGTTAATAACTTCTTATTTAATTTTTAATTTATCAACATATTTACACAAATCATCTATATAAACATTAATTTTTCACTTTTATATCATTTTTTAACAATTTATTGATCAATTTTGACTCTAAGCAAAGTTAATCGAATTCCAAGTGAAACCGCTCAATGTTAATGCTTTCTCCACAAGGAAGCAAATTTTTTCGCTGATCGTAAAGAGGAAGCAAAATGTTCATGTAATGAACATCTGAATTTACAACTTGTTTTGTATTTATAACACCGAAAAGATTTCAAGAAAAAATTATGCAATTTTCGTACTTTCGTACTAATGTTTTTGACTTCCAGCATACTCTAGAATAATGTATGGAAAAATTTGACAATTTTACAACATAATCTTTAATATCTCAGCTTTAATTTGCATTTTTGAAACTTAAAAAATGTTTTGTGGTTCCTGGAATATGTTAAAAAAGGTCTGAGCATGTTTTTCTACAAATCAGCCGACGATCATCACTTTTTACCGCCTCGTTGCTGGCTTATAGAAAAACATGCTCGACATGCAAATTAAAGCTGAGATCTTAAAGATTATTTTGTAAAATTGTCAAATTTTTCCATACATTATTCTAGATTATGCTGCAAGTCAAAAACATTAGTACGAAAGTACGAAAATTGTTTAATTTTTTCTTGAAATCTTTTCGGGGTTATAAATACAAAAAAAAGAAAAAAATTTTCTTGATATACATTCAAAAATAGCATGACTTTATCACTAAAACGACAGTTTTTTTTATCTCAGTGTAATGCCATTAAGAAGAAGATCCCATGGTCAGATTTGGTTGACAATTTGTCGAAATTTTAAACTCGTTTAAGATCATTGAGGAGAGTTTGAAAACTAAAACTTTAATTCATACTTAAATTGACACTAGATGACGCAATGATTTTCTTTAATCTTAACCAATCAGAAGCATTTTCCAACCTTATTTCTTCCGGAATTCTAAATTACTGATACCAACTAAGCGACTTTTTTATTTCTACATATATCTATGCTTTTAGAAAATCGATTTTTTTGGAAAAAGATGTGGTACTAACCCCTTAAGGTAGTCTTAAAATGTCTGCCATACAATGACCTTACACAGTTAGTCTACAATAACCGTACAAGGTAAGACCACTAGAAGCTTGCAAAGTAAGATCATTGTAAGCTCACAATGTAATCTTGAGGATGCGCATTTAATTTTATTAGAACAAATCTTGTCAGGGTCTCTCACCAATATAAGAAAATACATAATTTACTGTAAAAAAAATTATGATATATGGGCAAATCTCACGAGCTGGGTTCTTTTTGTTTAAAAAAATTGTTTTCAATTTAGTCGCACACTTTTTTTACCATAAATTATTATTTTTCGACCAAATATAAGTAAATTTTTACCCGCGTAATTCATATTTCTTAATAGCTACTCGATTTAAATCATATTTTTCATTTTTGTGGTTATGAGTGCAGGTAAAACGTATTTTTACGAGAAAATGTTTTCAAACAAAGTTCCTAACTCCATTTTCCTTAATTTTAAACGTAAAAACATGTTCACAATTAAAATAGAATTTTATTTCAAGGAGGAAAATGAGTTTTATTTTAAGATACACATTAATTTCCATTTAAATTAAAACTATCTTGATTTTTAAGACTGATTAAACTTACGAGTAATATTTATAGAAGATTTTATTTTTACTGTGATGATATCCTTATTGATATCAATCGTTTTATACTCAGAAAAGCTACTCCAAGAAAGAAATCATCTCTGTGGCGAAAGAAGGACGAAAATCGTAATTGGAAAAAATATTGAAATTAACAATTTCATATAAATTTCAAAATTTTTATAAGTACCTGACAAGATGTAAATTATAATTATAATAATAATGTAACTTCATGGATTTGATATAATTATTCTAAATAGGGGTAGATATCACCCCATCGGTGATTTTGTAGATAATTCATTTTTAAATAATACAAGCACTTTAAACAGACTAGTGAACCAATTTTCTCGCGAAAAATTGTCCAATATCAACCCTTAATGTTAATTTTAGGGGTGAGCATTTTTCACACATATTTATTTATACTAAAACAACAAATTACAAAAGGATATGTACATTTTTTTACGTATAATTTGTTGTGCTCGTCGAAAAACCATTTTTTGGGAACGAGTTACGCACTCGTTGCGCGTTTTCCCAGTATGATTACAAAGAAATGTTAAGTGGCACAATGTTATACCACCCAGATTTCTTTTCTTGGATAGCTGAAAATGTAAATTTTATATGGGCGAATGTTAAATAATGATCGCTCAAAAAGTATTATGAGAAAATTGATGATTTTCAAAAATCATCAAAAATGTAGTTACACTTATGAATAGCTCATTATCTCGCATATCACAAGTGACACACTTGTCTAATACACATTTTTTAATCTTTCAGAATCTATAAATGAATGTCAAAAAACCCCAAGCATTAAAAACGATTGCTCAAAAAGTTATCGTTAAATGAAAATTAGATTTAATGCGAGTTATATCAGGATTTTCTCTATTTAACCAATGTCTCTGAAAACTTATATCTTCCTTAAACTTAAATCCTGACTTAAAGGGATGTTCTAGTCCAAAGTTCCAAAAATTAACGTAATTTTAGGATTTTTCTGAGCGAACGCAATTATTTTTTGAAAAAACGTTTTATGGTATTTATAAGAATATATTTGAAAAATTTGACAAAATTATTTTAAGTGAAAATAATTAAGAAGAAGAATCCCTCTCTGAATAAGGTCCGGAGTGGCAGGAGTTTAGGTGCGCCGTGCACTCTACAGCCCTTCCAAGTGATCTAAAATGAAACAACCAAAAATATTCTTAAACTAGATAAAATTTGAGGGGTCATATGAATCTTCGATTTTTAAAAATCCGTTTTTAAAAAAATGCGAGTCATTTGAAAAAGAAAAACCTGTTTTTTGCGTTTCTTGCTTTAACGTAAAAATACAATAAAAAAAATTTTTAAAAACACAATTTTGTGATTTGACACTAAAATAATTATTTTAGTGTTTGTCAATATGTCACATTACAAAATTATTAATTCGATGCGAGCGCCATCTCTGAGAAACACGGGGGGCCGACATAGGACCACTGTCCTCTATGTTATGTTTGTTTTTTTAAACTTACGTCTAATCATTAATTCCAGGACTATATAAGATTCCTTCCTCATCCTCAAAGAACATGCTATGCTGAACTTTAGTACTGATTTTTTCAATTCTGGCGAGCACGCGTTTATACTTAATACTTAATATTAGGCAATTAATTATTATTTCGAAAATAACAAGAAAGGACATCTCAATATTTTTTGTATTAAAAATATTCATTTTTAACTTTCAAAAAAAGACCGATAATTAAAAAAAAGTCAAAAATGCTTGATTTTCAAAATAAAGGGTCAAATTTTGAATTTTTTGAAAAAATATTGCGGACATACATACATACACTTTTTTATGGACATTTCAGGACTCCTTGTTATTCATAACAACAAACTATGTCAAAATTTTTGGATTCCGAGCAATATACAGACAAAAGTCTGATTTTATTAATATGTATATATAGTGATATAATAGATAATTTATATTTTTATAATTTATGTGTATGTTTGTAATATTAAGTTACTGTAACATTACAGTAAACTTGGAAAACGTACATGGCAACCTTACTGATTGCTTAGATAAACTTGTAAGCTTTTAATGACCTTACTGTGTATGTTTATGGTGACTTTACCATGTAAACTTGCTAACCTTGTAAGGTTACTGTAGGCTTACTTGTTAAGGTCACCGTATGGCGGTAAGTTTATCTTAAGTCTTATGTAATTTATATTGTAATGTTATAAATTTTACATGTAAATCGGCTGTAAAAGTAAGTTGTTATGCTATATGGGTATAGTATTCATTCCAAAATCGCCTGTTCAGTATCTATATTTATGTATCTCCGAATTTCATATATGATTTTACATAGAATTCTATGTGGATTCCTATGTGGATCTAGGATTTCATAACGGTTTTTACAAAGAAACCTATATGAAATCATATATAGGATCCCATGTGGGGATTTTCAATAGGGATGTGTTATTTTCATTGTGAATTTATATTTAGCAGCACCAATGATATATTAACTATGACTAAAAGTAAATATGAAACAAAAAAAATTGTTTTCAATTTTATGGTTATAAATTTTTTTTTTTAATTTCTATTATTTATTTATTTTATATTACCTTGTTAGTACTCTGTCCCAATTCCAATTTTCTATCGTAACGTTGTTCACCATAAATCCAGTCGAGAACCACCGTCTGCGTTTTCTCAGGATCCACTAATCTGAAGGCAGTGATATTTGTACCACCGTGTTTGAATTCTTCTAAATCAACAGAGTGAAGGTCCTGAAAATGTATAAATTCATACATATTGGAGAGATATATATTTTCAGATATATTTTGAGTTGTGAAACGGGTTTTGTTTTTGAATAAAAAATTTTCTATAAATTATTTTTTTGACTATTCTATTATATGGAATTTTTAGTACACGTATAAACACAACTTTTCGCATAATCAATTAAGGGGGGATCCTACTTTACACGATCAAAAAAAAAATTTGTTTGCGTAAATCTTTAGGTAATACATCTAAGAATATGTACCTAAAGTTTTAGAGACCAATTTAAAGTATTTTTTAAGTTATAAAACTAAACGCATCGAGGAGTTGGGCAGGTGTTCAAGCGCTGGGCTAAACTCGAAGGTGCCCCCCTCCCCCAATTTTAGTGTCTATTCCGAATTTCTTACCCGACGAAAGACACCTGCAAAGGTAATTTATTATATTAGTAAGTAGAGGAGACTGGGGCTGAATATTAAATATTCAAGAAATATTTTTTTTGGGAACCAAAACCCCTAAAATGCATGTATATATATATATATATATATATATATATATATGTATGTACAAAGCATGATTTGGGGACTCACGTTTTTTGACGCATATATAGGTTCCTGATGAAAAATACTACATTATGCAATTGGAATAATTGATTTATACTCAAATTTACTACTTTTAAATCAAGGATTAAGTACACAAGGCATAGTTTGGAGACTTAAAAATTTATATACCGCCAATGTCTTCAAAGAATGCATTATACTTGTACGTCTTTTATATGTACAGGGCATAATTTTGGGACAAAATTATATATACAACGAATGCTTTGAGGACAATTTTATGTACAGAACGCATAATTTGAGTACAATGTTTGTAACAACCGTGTCCTCAAAACATGCATTGCATTAATAATCTGGACAAAGTAAAGTGTACAGTATACTTTCACAAAGTCCTGAAAGTATGCGTTTTATAAATAATTACTAAGGCTTAAAATCGAAATTTGATAATCATCATGCGCAGTGTAGCAGTCCTCAAAATATGCGTTACTTATATATCCAAAACTAAATAACATACACACTACACTATAAAAAAGTCCTCAAAGTATGTGTTACATAAATAATAATTAAGGCTTAAAATCGAAATGTGATAATCATCATGCGTAGTGTAGCAGTCCTCAAAGTATGCGTTACATAAATAATAATTAAGGCTTAAAATCGAAATGTGATAATCATCATGCGTAATGTAGCAGTCCTCAAAGTATGCGTTACTTACATAACCAGGACCAAATAAAATACACACTACACTATAACAAAGGACTTCAAAGTATGCGTTTCATAAATAATAACTAAGGCTTAAAATCGAAATGTGATAATCACCATGCGCAGTGTAGCCGTCCCCAAAGTATGCGTTACTTACATAACCAAGACCAAATAACATACACACTACACCATAACAAAGGTCCTCAAAGTATGCGTTTCATAAATAATAACTAAGGCTTAAAATCGAAATGTGATAATCCCTATGCGCAGTGTAGCAGTCCTCAAAGTATGCGTTACATACATAACCAAGACCAAATAACATACACACTACACCATAACAAAGGTCCTCAAAGTATGCGTTTCATAAATAATAACAAAGGCTTAAAATCGAAATGTGATACTCACTATGCGCAGTGTAGCAGTCCTCAAAGTATGCGTTACTTACATAACCAAGACCAAATAACATACACACTACACCATAACAAAGGTCCTCAAAGTATGCGTTTCATAAATAATAAAATTTATTAAACAAATGTTTCTGTACAAGAACTTGAACGTGTTCATGTGAAAGTACTTGTACATGAAACCTGCACAAAAAATATGTACAAGAACATGTACATTTTCTTGTACAAGTTTTTTCAGCCCGATATATATTCAGGGCAAACTAACATGCAACCTACACTTTAACAAAAGTCTTCAAAGTATGCGTTTCAAAAATAATAATTATTGCTTGAAATAAAAATATAATAATCAACATGCGCAGTATAGCTTTTTTTCCCTGTTCCATGTTCAGTAAAGTAAAATTATGTTGTATTGAGTTTTTTACAGTATGTCAAAAAATCCTGCGCAAAGGGATTATGGTAAAGAAAATTACTTTTTTACACTTCGAGACACTTTAGTACTTATAGATATTTAGTAAAAATATTTTTCCATTCGGTCAAATATTTTTGAAGAGGAATGGTTCAAAAGAGACCTCAAAGGCAGAAGTTCACCGTTTTCAACCGTTTTCTCTAATCCACTAAACAATTGATGCATGCAGAAACTTTGTCAACAGGACCATACAATAGAGCCACAAAACCATATCCGGTTTTAGACCCCAAGATAATATAATTGCCCTTCTGCAAATCCAAAAAGTAGTGCAAAACATACTATATTGATATTCTGAGTGCTTTCTCAAGATTAGCTTCTTGTCCAGAATCACTCCTAGATATTTAACCGAATCAGAAAAAAGCACTTCTTTTCCATAAAATACAGGTTTCCTCACAGTTGGAACTTTGTATTTTCTAGTGAAGAAAACAATATTTGTCTTGTCTGGATTAACAGGGAGGCCAGTACTGACAGTACACCTTGTCCGGTGGTAAGAGTTCATTTTCTGTTCTTGGAAAGTAACCAGAGGCAAGAATCAACTCTTTCTTACTTCCATTTTTATCTCGATACATGACTTTTATAACTGCCAGATCTCGACTAGTTAACTCTGAAAGAGGAACCGTATTTACTCCCTTATAGAAAATACACGCCCTGGGTGGTATTCTTGTGGTGAATACACTAACTCCCCACAGTTATTTAGTTCTCTAATCTTACACTTGTAAACCCAAGGTTCTTGAATGAAGGCAATAGCTGTAAAGTTCTTGGCTAGAATCGCCGTTGCGCTTATACAGTGATGCAAGTTAATCTGCGAACATTGAATACTGTGGTCCGTCAATATTAAGACTTATCCACGAAATCCTCCGTCGCTTCGCTAGCCGTGTCTTGTCTACAACTCATCGGATCCATTCTGTGCTTACTCACTCGAAGAGTGATATGCCTAAGACCGAAACACAGTTTGTAGTGAAGACACTCAAGCACACCCAGCTTACTCTCAGGCACATCTACCGCGAGAGTCCAGCTTGCAGCCGTAGAAACTACCCCTGATCCTGTTTAACCTCCCGAATACAACCTCCAATTAGTTGTATACACCCCAGGATTCTGTTACCTGAGGTTAGTAAGGATTGAAACTTGGTCCACCTTAGAACCTGGTATCCAAGCAACCACCCTGGCCCTCTTAATGAGGTTAGAAGTATCTATCACTTTAAGTGGCAGACCCTCGATTGCCTGACAGATATTTGGTACGTGGACATTTAACCACTCCCGAGAATCTGAGTCAAGACACTCAATTAAAATCGCCCCTCTTGTGAGGCGAACTTCTCAAAAACGAGGTGCAATCCCAGATCTTGACACTTGGGAGAATTAGGCGGTTCCAACTAGGGGTCTCTGCCTCCTTCTCTTCTCCTGTTGTGGAGAGGTGTCTGACTCTTATCGGCGCGAACTCCTTTTCGTGCCTGACCAACAGACCCAGCTTTACTGTTGGCCCGCATAAAAGTCGATGATGAAGCAGGTTGAGACCTTTGCCGGTTCTGTACCCTTGGATTCTCCAACCTCCTTGTTGAGCTGCCACTGAGCTTTTTACCCTTAACGGATTATCTCGCCATTAGGTCTTCGACCACAGTAACAGTGGAACCCTGAGATCGTCCCGAACTTTTCTGTATTAGAGCCTCAGAAATATATTGTTCCCTTTCAGGTTTCATTTCATCCTGAGGCGATATTACCGAGGCTGAAGTTAACGTTAAATGTGCCCTTTCTTCCTGCAGCAATATCTCAAGCCCTGAATCCCGACTCTCCAAAGAGTGTTCGGTACTCTCAGGCGAAACACTTTTGTTTTTGTTGTTTTCTGTAGTCTCCATTTAGATCCCACGAGTACATGGGAACAAAAGGTCCGTCCTTATATTATTATTATTTTTATTTCTTTATTTTGTCCAAGCAAACCATGAGGACAATAATTCAAGTACAATACAATCCATAATATACACAAATGATAATATATAAATTCATAAATTATTTTTTATCTAAAGTTGAATAACAATGATAAAGATAAAACTATAACAATCTTTGATGATTATAACAGTAGAAATCATAAAACATTCAACCAAAAATAGACTACTCTCAAGAAAACAAATATCTTTCAAGAGGGAACCATTGAAATTTTTGTAGTTTTTCGAAAAAACGCATAATTTCAGTACAATTTTATCAATGAGTCCTCAAAGTATGCGTTACTTATATAATCAGAGCCAACTAACATGCACACTACACTATAACAAAAATCCTCAAAGTATGCGTTACAGAAATAATTTAAGGCATGATATTACGTGAAACCACAAACTGTAAGATTTTCGTATTTTTATAAATGATCCTGTTAGATTTACACAAAATCTTTTTCAGAAGCATTATCTATTATATCGAATAATAATAATCTTATTATTTTAGTGTGGTATAATATGTTAATTGTCTTTATCCGGGTTTCTGTACTTTAACCTTTGACCCATCAGTAATAGATTTGTTTATTCATTCCGAAACCGGATTCGGACTTAGTTGTCCAATTAAACAATAATACTGCATGTTCCATGCGAACCATTGTACTCGGTGTAATTTATTTTGGGTTCCAGTGTTAAATATGGTCAAAAATGGGAGTATTTGTACTTTCGATAAATGATCATTAAAATCTGGTACCTGTATTGACTTCCGACCAATTTTGAACATCGTTAAAATATCTAAACATATAAATTATTTAACCATACTAAGTATACTTTCCTTCAAGGAAAGCACATAAGTAAGTTGTGAGTAATATTTGATTGCAATACTTTATTATGCTTAAAAACTAATTTGAGTTTCTATTTGAAATCTTAATATAAGAAATTAATATTTTCTTGCATATCATTATACTTTCTTTTCTCTTAATCTCTAATACTCGTTCCTTTCGAATAAATAAGAACAATTTCTAACGGTCCATGTAGGCAAAGGAATTAAGGCCAGGTCCAAGTGAGGCAGCGCCATTTACATTGAAACTAAAATTTTGGAAAATTTTCAACAGCCTTTTCTTTAAAAAAGAAGGTAAAATGCTTTTTCCTTTATGGATAATTGATTATTGGCAAGATATACACCAGCTAAAACTTTTTTTGAGTTATAATAATGAAAAAAATTTCATGTCAATAAATTAAATATGAGCACTTTTTTCACAAAAACTGTAACAGTACTTTCTCAGAAATTACAATAAAAAATGCAATTTCCATTTGGAAAATTAATAAACGCTAAAAAATACGGATTTTATGTTAAATTACACAGTGGGACATATGTTTCTTTCGTTAAATATATAAAAATTAAACTTTACAAAGTCATTACGTGAAATAGCAAAATTTGAAATTTGTGTCTCTTTTTATGATTCATCAAAAAATTACAAAAACCAATCATAAACTTTGATATCTCTGTGAGTGTTATATAAATATTTTCATGTCTGCTATAACATTACACTCTTACAAGAAAATGATTCCGCAAATGAAATGTTAAAACTTTAGATTCCAAAGTAAGTTTGCCCGCAGAGGGACAACTTATGTGCGTCGTATGTAGTCGTATCTGCGAAGTTTTTAGTTTCTGTTTGTCTTTCGTACGCATCATATAGAACCGCTCTGTAAAAATCGCTTTACCTGTTTTATCTCAAATAAGTTAATAAATTCAGTGTTAATTTTACTTTCACTATCTTATTCTCCTTTTTTTCACAAGTCCTTTATGTTAAACTGTTTAAATTCATAACATGGTCCTTCGAGCCGGATTTCCAAAAAGGAGAAAAGAAAGTGAAATCAGTGCTTTGTGTTAAGTGACGCTTAAGGGATTTTTCCTTTATATATTGCATTTTTTTATTCTCTCAAGTGACTTGAATAGTCAAAAAGTACTTTTTTTAAGACTTTATTGTGTTTTTTCCGCAATATTTTGGTGCTATTTTACTTTTTTTCTCAGTATCGAGAACCTTTTTTCATGAAAAATTTTTTTCACTATATTTTACGTAGCGTGGTCGGCCATTTTTCCTGTAACAAACATGGCCACCACTAGTTATGAACGAGTGTTAAGTGACCAAGAAACTCTATTTAACTCTATCAAAAAGATTGTTAATCGTGTTTTAAATTACGAAAATCCACCTCGACAACTGTTGTTAGGACGCCTAACAAATTTACAAGATTGCTGGCTGAGGTGTCGACAAAATCATGCCGCTTTACTTGCAAATCCTCCAATAATAGATCCTCCTAATCAAGCCGAAGGAGGAGAGACAACAATTACAATTTATAATTCTGATGAGTTTAATCAGATTGAGGACTTGTATGAGGAGGCCATATACCACATACTTAGAAGTCTTCCTGAGCCACCGCCCATGCCGGTACAAGACCGTTCTCAACCACCAGATCCAGATGCAACGCCACGAGGAGCATCATCATCTGTAAAACTTCCTCGCATTACTATACCCACTTTCTCAGGTTCGTATTGTGAGTGGCTCACCTTTAGAGATCTGTTTAAATCTCTTGTAATTGACAACGATCGCTTGTCGGATGCAGAGAGTCTTCATTATCTCAAATCATCTCTTAAAGGTGAGGCATTAATAATTGCTCAAAATCAACCAGGGACAGATGGCAATTTTCAGAATATTTGTGAAAATCTCGAAACTCGTTATAGTAATTCTAAAGTTTTAATATATGAATATTTAAAAAAGATTGTTGAATTGCCACCTGTCACATCAGATTGGTTGAATAATTTAAAAACTATGCGTAACTTTGTTATTACTGCGACATCTGCTTTAAAAAGTCTAAAACGTCCTATCGATGAGGGGAATGATTTGTTAGTTTTTATGTTAATAAACAAGTTAGATAAAATTTCTCGTGATCAGTGGGATTTGTCAATTAGTGAAGAGACAGATCCCCCCTCTCTCGATCAATTTGTTAAATTTCTTGATTCTCGAATTCGCGCTTTAGAAGCTACAGTAGATATTAAAAAGCGTCCTGAAAGTAAAAATTCAAATCATTCGCAGTCGGTACTTAAGAAGGTACACACGCATCAAAACTCAACAAAGTTTGTATGTCCAATGTGTACCAGAGAACATAACCTCTATGCTTGTTCTGTATTTAAAGAAAAAACAATTGATGAACGTTCTGAATATTTAAAGGCTAATTCACGATGCTTCAACTGTTTAGGTAAGCATAATCGCAATTTATGTCAGAGCCGAAAATTTTGTAATATTTGTAAAAAGCCTCATCATTCTTTATTGCATCGCGATAATAAAAATTTGTCACAAAGTCGCGAATTAAAAACTGATCATAGCGTTTCAGAATCAAATCAAGTGTCTGATGATGTGGCGATTTCATCGCATTTGAACTCGTCTAAAAATACCGCACTACTGTTCTGTTGGGAACCGCTCGAGTGATGGTTGAGGCGCCTGATGGCCGCCGCGTTCATGTCCGCGCTCTTCTTGACCAAGGGTCAGAAGCTACGTTTTTGTCCGAATTAATTGCTCAATTATTACGTCTTCCACGCAAAAATACGAATGTTACAGTGTCCGGTTTGGGAGGAAGTTGTACGAATAAAATCCTTCATTCCGTTCCTATCACTATTTAAACGATTAAACCTTGTTCAACCACGCTCCAAACTCAAGCATTCGTACTTCCAAAAATCACTGCATATGTTCCAGCTGAATTTACCCTTTTAGAAATTCCTGAAAATCTTTAAAGTCTCGAACTTGCCGATCTAAATCCATGGGAAAGTGACCGGATCGATTTGCTGATTGGAGCCGATCTGTACGCTCAATTGCTCAAACCTGAGATTTGTCCTGGACCACGTGGAGATCTCGTTGCTCAGTCAACTATATTTGGTTGGATCTTATCAGGACCACTACAAGGATCTCCTCTTCACAGTTATCACATTAATGTCCACTTTTCCATGGAAACCCGAGTTGACGAAAGCTTGCGTCAATTTTGGGAATTGAAAGAGATACCAGCAGTGAATTTAATGACAAAAAAAGAAATTGAATGTGAGCATCATTTTATGGAGACACATTCTAGAGACTTAAATGGAAAATATGTAGTTCAATTACCTTTTGATGATTCCCCCTCGAAATTAGGTGACTCTTATAACATAGCTCTCAATTCGTTGTGTAGAATAGAAAAAAGATTTACTCGTGATCCTCTGCTTGCTGAAAATTATCGTGATTTTCTAGGAAAGTATCAAGAGATGGGACATATGACTCCAGTTGACGTTGACCAGACTGATTCATCTCGTGTCTTTATTCCGCACCACCCTGTCGTTCGCGAAAGTAGCGAAACAACGAAAGTTAGAGTCATCTTTAATGCTTCGAGTCCAACGTCCAACAAAACCTCGATTAATGACATTTTTACACATCGGTCCAAAATTACAAACAGATATTTGCTCCATCATTTTATGATGGCGTCAATTTGAATTCGTGTTGTGTGCTGATATTGCTAATATGTTTCGCCAGATTCTCATCGATCCTGCCCATCAAAAATATCAATGTATTTTGTGGCGAGAAGCTCCTAAGTGTCCGATCAATGTGTTTGAATTTAATACTGTTACCTACGGAATGGCGTCTTCGCCATATCTTGCCATTCGCGTAATGAGACAGTTGGCACATGACGAAAAGGACAATTTTCCTTTAGCTGTTTCCGTGCTTTTGGAGCAAACCTACGTTGATGACGTTTTTCTTGGAGGATCGGATAAAACCTCCACACTCAAGGTGAGAGATCAAGTCATTAATATGACAAATGCTGGGGATTCCCATTACGGAACTGGTTTAGTAATTCTCCTGATTTACTAGACGGATTGGATTCTGCTGATCATGGTTTAGCAGTTGAGATCCCTTTTGACGATTCTTCAGGTTTCAAAGTCCTCGGAATTTTTTGGAAACCGTCAGATGATGCCTTTCACTTCAAAACTTGTGAAATTCCTGAAGAACCTGCAACTAAAAGATCAATACTCTCGGCTACCGCGAAAATATTCGACCCAATGGGTTGGATTTCGCCTGTGACAATTATTGCAAAAATTCTTTTGCAAAAACTCTGGCTTCGAAAGCTAGACTGGGACGATTCTCTTTCCTCGGACTTGCTTAAAGATTGGAATCAATTTCGATCTTCATTGTCGGCCTTGTCAAATCTTTCAGTTCCAAGATGGACGCATAATTCTTCTGATGCAGTCTTTTCGAATTCGGTCCGCTTCAGGTGATGTTTTAGTCAGTCTCCTCATGTCCAAAACAAAAGTTGCTCCGCTCAAGACAATAAGCATCCCACGACTCGAATTATGTGCCGCAAGCCTTTTGTCTAAATTAATTCATTTTGTTATTGATTCTCTCGGTTTAATGAATTCTCAAGTTTTTTGCTGGACAGACTCTACAATTGTTCTCAGTTGGCTTCAGAAGCAACCAACTTCCTGGACTACTTTCGTTGCAAATCGTGTGTCAGGTATTTTAACGGAGTTGCCTGCAGCTACGTGGAATCATGTTCCTTCCAAGCAAAATCCCGCGGATTGGGCCTCACGTGGCCTCTCAGCGGAGGACTTGTCAACCTTTTCCCTTTGGTGGGAGGGTCCCACTTGGCTGCGAGATTCACCGGAGACATGGCCTCGACGAAATTGTGGTCTGTAAACTATCGAAGAGTCTCGTATAGTTTCTCATCTGATCAACAATAACCTCGAACCTGATTGGCAATCACAACTGATGTCTCACTATTCATCTTGGGCACATTTATTGCGTGTGACTGCTCAAATTTTACGAGCTATTTAAGTCTTTAAACGCCAAATTTTGTTTTCGAATCAAGTGACGGCTACCGAAATCAACAATGCCGCTTTATTTTGGGTTGAATACGTTCAAGAAAATTCTTTTGCTCACGAAATTCAGTGTCTCAAGGAAGGAAAACCAATTCCCTCAAGTTCTCGCATACAAAAGTTCTCACCCTTTCTCGATGACAATGGTATCCTTAGATTGGGCGGACGACTACGCTAGTCTAAGTTATTGACTTACCAAAACGCACCAGATATTCTACCTAATCATCCGATTTCCTTTTTAATTTTGACACAATTGCACAAAAATTTATTACACGGGGGAGTTCAGTTGACTCTTTATATTGCTCGCACTCAATATTGGATTATTGGTGCGCGAAATCTCATTAAAGGAATTATCAGGAAATGTGTCACTTGCGTGAGAGACAAAGCGCGTGTTGAAAACCAACTTATGGGAGATTTACCTAGTGCTAGAGTATCTCCTTCTCGTCCTTTCTCTCATACCGAAATTGATTACGCGGGTCCATTTTTGGTCCGCTCTAGTTCGGGTCGCGGAACCAAGTCACATAAGGCTTGGATCGCTGTTTTTGTTTGTTTTTCTGTTAAAGCCATACATTTGGAGCTTGTTGACGATTATACGTCAGCTGCTTTTCTAGCAGCTTTGAGACGCTTTACCTCACGTCGAGGTTTGCCAACAGATCTTTATAGTGACAATGGCACGAATTTTCGCGGTGCTGATCGCGAATTGTCACATACATTTAAGTTCATTATGAAAGATCCGACGATTGCTTCTCACATGGCCTCAGACGGAATCACGTGGCACTTCATGCCTCCGTCTGCGCCGCATTTTGGAGGTCTGTGGGAAGCTGGCGTGAAAAATATAAAATTTCATTTGCGTACATTATTATCAAACGCTACACCGACTTCCGAAGAATTAACGACTTTACTTTGTCAAATCGAATGCTGCTTAAATTCTCGACCTATTGTTCAACTAAACGAAGATCCAGAGAGTTGCGAAGCATTAACTCCTGGACATTTTTTAATCGGACCTCCGTTAAAAACTGTACCTGCGATATCTGTTCTGGATCTACCTGAGAACCACTTGTCGCGTTGGCAGTTTTATAAACGTGTCTTAGAACAGTTTTGGCGCTCATGGTCCAAAGATTATTTACAGTCACTGCAACAGCGAACAAAGTGGTTGTCAGAGCGAGTTAATTTGAAAATTAACGATGTTGTTTTACTACGAAATCCTAATCTCCCACCCGCTAAATGGGAATTAGGACGTGTCATTAAATGTATTCCCGGTCAAGACGGTCACGTTAGAGTCGTTCAAGTAAAGACGAGTGCGTCTGAACTTACTCGTCCAATCACACAATTAATTCGATTACCGTGCAACTATTCATAATATTTGTAACCTAATACGTATTCTTGTAATTTCGACAATTAGTTTTAAGTTCGAACCTTTTGTTCTATTGTGGCCATTGCAATCTTAAAATAAGCTCGCAAGGTGGGCGGTATGTTTACGATTTCATCGCATTACATTTACTTTTATTTTAAATTTTATTTCGCGATCTTTTTAAATCAAGGATGATTCCTTAGTTTGCCCGCAGAGGGACAACTTGTGTGCGTCGTATGTAGTGGTATCTGCGAAGTTTTTAGTTTCTGTTTGTCTTTCGTACGCATCATATAGAACCGCTCTGTAAAAATCGCTTTACCTGTTTTATCTCAAATAAGTTAATAAATTCAGTATTAATTTTACTTTAACTATCTAATGTGATTTTTAAAGGAACAACTATGTTACTATGTTATTTCTTGAACGAAATGTAACATCTGGAGTACCCAAAGCATGCAGTGGATGAGTTCAATGAAATTTACTATCCAATGAGTGTTCTGTTACAAAATTTATGTGTCAGATACTTTTATTTAATTTTAGTGCTAAAAAAATATGTTATAATCGTTTAATTAGTTTTTTACAAATATAAGGAGATATAACGTTAAATTACATAGCGTGACAATTGTTCCTTTTGTTCATTATATATAAATTCAACTTTACAAAGTTATTACGTGAAATGGCAAGACTGGAAATTTGTGTCTCTTTTTATGTTTCATAAAAAAATTGCAAAACCCAATAATCTTAAACTTTGGTTTCTCTGTGAATGATATATAAATATTTTCATGTCTGCTATAACATTACACTATTACAAAAAAATGATTCTGCAAATGAAAAGTTAAAACTTTAGATCCCAAAGAAAGTAGTAGATCAGATCAATAGAATCATTTATCCAGAAAGATCTAATTTCGGACTTCTCTATTTCTCAACCTAATTATGTAGTTTAACAGAGAAGAAGAATGTTTAAATTTTGATTCCGTAGATGAAATGTAAAACCTTGGGCACCGAAATAATGCAGTAGATTAGTTCGATGGAATCATTTATCCAGAAAGTTCTCAGTTCGAATTTCTCTATTTCTCAACCTAATTGATGTGATTTTTAAAGGAACATCTATGTTACTATGTTATTTCTTAAACGAAATGTAACATCTGGAGTACCCAAAGCATGCAGTGGATGAGTTCAATGAAATTTACTATCCAATGACTGTTCTGTTACAAGATTTATGTGTCAGATTACTTTATTTAATTTTAGTGCTAAAAAAATAGGTCATAATCATTTAATAAGTTTTTTAAAAATATAAGGAGACTTTATGTTAAATTACACAGTGGGGCATATGTTTCTTTCGTTAAGTATATAAAAGTTAAACTTTACAAAGTCATTACGTGAAATAACAAAATTTGAAATTTGTGTCTCTTTATATGATTCATCAAAAAATTACAAAAACCACTCTTAAACTTGCGTATCTCTGTGAGTGTTATATAAATATTTTCATGTCTGCTATAACATTACACTGTTACAAGAAAATGATTCCGCAAATGAAAAGTTAAAATTTTAGATCCCAAAGTAAGTAGTAGATTAGTTCGATGGAATCATTTATCCACAAAGTTCTCAGTTCCAATTTCTCTATTTCTCAACCTAATTTATGTGATTTTTAAAGGAACAACTATGTTACTATGATAATTATTAAACGAAATGTAACATCTGGAGTACCCCAAGAATGCAGTGGATGAGTTCAATGAAATTTACTATCCAATGAGTGTTCTGTTATAAGATTTATGTGTCAGATTCTTTTATTTAATTTTAGTGCTAAAAAAATAGGTCATAATCATTTACTAAATTTTTTACAAATATAAGGTTATTTTATGTTAAATTACATAGTTGGACAATTGTTACTTTCGTTAATTATATATAAATTCAACATTACAAAGTCATTATGTGAAATAGCAAAATTTGAAATTTGTGTCTCTTTTTATGATTCATCAAAAAATTGCAAAACCCAATAATCTTAAACTTTGGTTTCTCTGTGAATGTTATATAAATATTTTCTTTGCTGCTATAACATTACACTGTTACAAGAAAATGATTCCACAAATGAAAAGTTAAAACTTTAGATCCCAAAGAAAGTAGTAGATCAGATCAATAGAATCATTTATCCAGAAAGATCTAATTTCGGACTTCTCTATTTCTCAACCTAATTATGTAGTTTAACAGAGAAGAAGAATGTTTAAATTTTGATTCCGTAGATGAAATGTAAAACCTTGGGCACCGAAATAATGCAGTAGATTAGTTCGATGGAATCATTTACCCAGAAAGTTCTCAGTTCGAATTTCTCTATTTCTCAACCTAATTGATGTGATTTTTAAAGGAACATCTATGTTACTATGTTATTTCTTAAACGAAATGTAACATCTGGAGTACCCAAAGCATGCAGTGGATGAGTTCAATGAAATTTACTATCCAATGACTGTTCTGTTACAAGATTTATGTGTCAGATTACTTTATTTAATTTTAGTGCTAAAAAAATAGGTCATAATCATTTAATAAGTTTTTTAAAAATATAAGGAGACTTTATGTTAAATTACACAGTGGGGCATATGTTTCTTTCGTTAAGTATATAAAAGTTAAACTTTACAAAGTCATTACGTGAAATAACAAAATTTGAAATTTGTGTCTCTTTATATGATTCATCAAAAAATTACAAAAACCACTCTTAAACTTGCGTATCTCTGTGAGTGTTATATAAATATTTTCATGTCTGCTATAACATTACACTGTTACAAGAAAATGATTCCGCAAATGAAAAGTTAAAATTTTAGATCCCAAAGTAAGTAGTAGATTAGTTCGATGGAATCATTTATCCACAAAGTTCTCAGTTCCAATTTCTCTATTTCTCAACCTAATTTATGTGATTTTTAAAGGAACAACTATGTTACTATGATAATTATTAAACGAAATGTAACATCTGGAGTACCCCAAGAATGCAGTGGATGAGTTCAATGAAATTTACTATCCAATGAGTGTTCTGTTATAAGATTTATGTGTCAGATTCTTTTATTTAATTTTAGTGCTAAAAAAATAGGTCATAATCATTTACTAAATTTTTTACAAATATAAGGTTATTTTATGTTAAATTACATAGTTGGACAATTGTTACTTTCGTTAATTATATATAAATTCAACATTACAAAGTCATTATGTGAAATAGCAAAATTTGAAATTTGTGTCTCTTTTTATGATTCATCAAAAAATTGCAAAACCCAATAATCTTAAACTTTGGTTTCTCTGTGAATGTTATATAAATATTTTCTTTGCTGCTATAACATTACACTGTTACAAGAAAATGATTCCACAAATGAAAAGTTAAAACTTTAGATCCCAAAGAAAGTAGTAGATCAGATCAATAGAATCATTTATCCAGAAAGATCTAATTTCGGACTTCTCTATTTCTCAACCTAATTATGTAGTTTAACAGAGAAGAAGAATGTTTAAATTTTGATTCCGTAGATGAAATGTAAAACCTTGGGCACCGAAATAATGCAGTAGATTAGTTCGATGGAATCATTTATCCAGAAAGTTCTCAGTTCGAATTTCTCTATTTCTCAACCTAATTGATGTGATTTTTAAAGGAACATCTATGTTACTATGTTATTTCTTAAACGAAATGTAACATCTGGAGTACCCAAAGCATGCAGTGGATGAGTTCAATGAAATTTACTATCCAATGACTGTTCTGTTACAAGATTTATGTGTCAGATTACTTTATTTAATTTTAGTGCTAAAAAAATAGGTCATAATCATTTAATAAGTTTTTTAAAAATATAAGGAGACTTTATGTTAAATTACACAGTGGGGCATATGTTTCTTTCGTTAAGTATATAAAAGTTAAACTTTACAAAGTCATTACGTGAAATAACAAAATTTGAAATTTGTGTCTCTTTATATGATTCATCAAAAAATTACAAAAACCACTCTTAAACTTTCGTATCTCTGTGAGTGTTATATAAATATTTTCATGTCTGCTATAACATTACACTGTTACAAGAAAATGATTCCGCAAATGAAAAGTTAAAATTTTAGATCCCAAAGTAAGTAGTAGATTAGTTCGATGGAATCATTTATCCACAAAGTTCTCAGTTCCAATTTCTCTATTTCTCAACCTAATTTATGTGATTTTTAAAGGAACAACTATGTTACTATGATAATTATTAAACGAAATGTAACATCTGGAGTACCCCAAGAATGCAGTGGATGAGTTCAATGAAATTTACTATCCAATGAGTGTTCTGTTATAAGATTTATGTGTCAGATTCTTTTATTTAATTTTAGTGCTAAAAAAATAGGTCATAATCATTTACTAAATTTTTTACAAATATAAGGTTATTTTATGTTAAATTACATAGTTGGACAATTGTTACTTTCGTTAATTATATATAAATTCAACATTACAAAGTCATTATGTGAAATAGCAAAATTTGAAATTTGTGTCTCTTTTTATGATTCATCAAAAAATTGCAAAAACCAATAATCTTAAACTTTGGTTTCTCTGTGAATGTTATATAAATATTTTCTTTGCTGCTATAACATTACACTGTTACAAGAAAATGATTCCACAAATGAAAAGTTAAAACTTTAGATCCCAAAGTATGTAGTAGATCAGTTCAATAGAATCATATATCCAGAAAGTCCTAATTTCGGACTTCCTTATTTCACAACCTAATTATTGTAGTTTAACAGAGAAGTAGAATGTTTATATTTTGATTCCGTATATGAAATGAAAAATCTTGGGTAAATGTTATATAAATATTTTCTTTTCTGCCAAAACATTACACTGTTACAAGAAAATGATTGCGCAAATGAAAAGTTAAAACTTTAGATCACAAACTTAAGTAGTAGATCAGTTCAATACAATCATTTATCCAGAAAGTTCTCAGTTCGGAGTTCGGAGTTCTCTATTTCTCAACCTAATTACGTAGTTTAACAGAGAAGAAGAATGTTTAAATTTTGATTTCGTATATGAAATGAAAAATCTTGGGTACCGAAATAATGTACTAGATTAGTTCGATGGAATTATTTATCCAGAAAGTTTTCAGTTCGAATTTCTCTATTTCTCAACCTAATTGATGTGATTTTCAAAGGGACAAGTATGTTACTATGTTATTTCTTAAACGAAATGTAACATCTGGAGTACCCAAAGAATGCAGTGGATGAGTTCAATGAAATTTACTATCCAATGAGTGTTCTGTTATAAGATTTATGTGTCAGATTCTTTTATTTAATTTTAGTGCTAAAAAAATAGGTCATAATCATTTACTAAATTTTTTACAAATATAAGGTTATTTTATGTTAAATTACATAGTTGGACAATTGTTACTTTCGTTAATTATATATAAATTCAACATTACAAAGTCATTATGTGAAATAGCAAAATTTGAAATTTGTGTCTCTTTTTATGATTCATCAAAAAATTGCAAAAACCAATAATCTTAAACTTTGGTTTCTCTGTGAATGTTATATAAATATTTTCTTTGCTGCTATAACATTACACTGTTACAAGAAAATGATTCCACAAATGAAAAGTTAAAACTTTAGATCCCAAAGTATGTAGTAGATCAGTTCAATAGAATCATATATCCAGAAAGTCCTAATTTCGGACTTCCTTATTTCACAACCTAATTATTGTAGTTTAACAGAGAAGTAGAATGTTTATATTTTGATTCCGTATATGAAATGAAAAATCTTGGGTAAATGTTATATAAATATTTTCTTTTCTGCCAAAACATTACACTGTTACAAGAAAATGATTGCGCAAATGAAAAGTTAAAACTTTAGATCACAAACTTAAGTAGTAGATCAGTTCAATACAATCATTTATCCAGCAAGTTCTCAGTTCGGAGTTCGGAGTTCTCTATTTCTCAACCTAATTACGTAGTTTAACAGAGAAAAAGAATGTTTAAATTTTGATTTCGTATATGAAATGAAAAATCTTGGGTACCGAAATAATGTACTAGATTAGTTCGATGGAATTATTTATCCAGAAAGTTTTCAGTTCGAATTTCTCTATTTCTCAACCTAATTGATGTGATTTTCAAAGGGACAAGTATGTTACTATGTTATTTCTTAAACGAAATGTAACATCTGGAGTACCCAAAGAATGCAGTGGATGAGTTCAATGAAATTTACTATCCAATGAGTGTTCTGTTACAAGATTTATGTGTCAGATTCTTTTATTTAATTTTAGTGCTAAAAAAATAGGTCGTAATCATTTAATAAGTTTTTTTTACAAATATAAGGATATTTTATGTCAAATAACATAGTTGGACAATTGTTACTTTCGGTAATTATATATAAATTCAACATTACAAAGTCATTATGTGAAATAGCAAAATTTGAAATTTGTGTCTCTTTTTAAGATTCATCAAAAAATTGCAAAACCCAATAATCTTAAACTTTGGTTTCTCTGTGAATGTTATATAAATATTTTCTTTTCTGCCAAAACATTACACTGTTACAAGAAAATGATTGCGCAAATGAAAAGTTAAAACTTTAGATCACTAACTTAAGTAGTAGATCAGTTCAATACAATCATTTATCGAAAAAGTTCTCAGTTCGGAGTTCTCTATTTCTCAACCTAATTACGTAGTTTAACAGAGAAGAAGAATGTTTAAATCTTGATTCCGTATATGAAATGAAAAATCTTGGGTACCGAAATAATGTACTAGATTAGTTCGATGGAATCATTTATACAGAAAGTTTTCAGTTCGAATTTCTCTATTTCTCAACCTAATTATTGTAGTTTAACAGAGAAGTAGAATGTTTAAATTTTGATTCCGTATATGAAATGAAAAATCTTGGGTAAATGTTATATAAATATTTTCTTTTCTGCCAAAACATTACACTGTTACAAGAAAATGATTGCGCAAATAAAAAGTTAAAACTTTAGATCACAAACTTAAGTAGTAGATCAGTTCAATACAATCATTTATCCAAAAAGTTCTCAGTTCAAAGTTCTCTATTTCTCATCCTAATTACGTAGTTTAACAGAGAAGAAGAATGTTTAAATCTTGATTCCGTATATGAAATGAAAAATCTTGGGTACCGAAATAATGTACTAGATTAGTTCGATGGAATCATTTATACAAAAAGTTTTCAGTTCGAATATCTCAATTTCTCAACCTAATTGATGTGATTTTCAAAGGAACAAGTATGTTATTATGTTATTTCTTAAACGAAATGTAACATCTGGAGTACCCAAAGCATGCAGTGGATGAGTTCAATGAAATTTACTATCCAATGAGTGTTCTGTTACAAGATTTATGTGTCAGATTTTTTTATTTAATTTTAGTGCTAAAAAAATAGGTCATAATCATTTAATAAGTTTTTTTTACAAATATAAGGATATTTTATGTCAAATAAGATAGTTGGACAATTGTTACTTTCGGTAATTATATATAAATTCAACATTACAAAGTCATTATGTGAAATAGCAAAATTTGAAATTTGTGTCTCTTTTTATGATTCATCAAAAAATTGCAAAACCCAATAATCTTAAACTTTGGTTTCTCTGTGAATGTTATATAAATATTTTCTTTGCTGCTATAACATTACACTGTTACAAGAAAATGATTCCACAAATGAAAAGTTAAAACTTTAGATCCCAAAGTATGTAGTAGATCAGTTCAATAGAATCATATATCCAGAAAGTCCTAATTTCGGACTTCCTTATTTCTCAACCTAATTATTGTAGTTTAACAGAGAAGAAGAATGTTTAAATTTTGATTCCGTATATGAAATGAAAAATCTTGGGTACCCAAATAATGTAGTAGATTAATTCGATGGAATCATTTATCCAGAAAGTTCTCAGTTCGAATTTCTCTATTTCTCAACCTAATTGATGTGATTTTCAAAGAAAGAAGTATGTTACTATGTTATTTCTTAAACGAAATGTAACATCTGGAGTACTCCAAGAATGCAGTGGATGAGTTCAATGAAATTTCCTATCCAATGAGTGTACTGTTCTTTCCTTGCTGCTATAACATTACACTGTTACAAGAAAATGATTCCGCAAATGAAAAGTTAAAATTTTAGATCCCAAAGTAAGTAGTAGACTAGTTCGATGGATTCATTTATCCAGAAAGTTCTCAGTTCGAATTTCTCTGTTTCTCAACCTAATTGATGTGATTTTTAAAGGAACATCTATGTTACTATGTTATTGCTTAAACGAAATGTAACATCTGGAGTACCCAAAGAATGCAGTGGATGAGTTCAATGAAATTTACTATCCAATGAGTGTTCTATTACAACATTTATGTGTCAGATTCTTTTATTTAATTTTAGTGCTAAAAAAATAGGTCATAATCATTTAATAAGTTTTTTAAAAATATCAGGAGATTTTATGTTAAATTACATAGTGCGACAATTGTTACTTTCGTTTATTATATATAAATTAAACTTTACAAAGTCATTACTTTAGATCCCAAAGTATGTAGTAGATCAGTTCAATAGAATCATTTATCCAGAAAGTCCTAATTTCGGACTTCCTTGTTTCTCAACCTAATTATTGTAGTTTAACAGAGAAGTAGAATATTTAAATTTAAAATCCGTATATGAAATGAAAAATCTTGGGTACCGAAATAATGTAGTAGATTAGTTCCATAGAATTATTTATCCAGAAAGTTCTCAGTTCGAGTTTCTCTATTTCTCATCCTAATTGATGTGATTTTCAAAGAAACAAGTATGTTACTATGTTATTTCTTAAACGAAATGTAACATCAGGAGTACCTAAAGAATGCAGTGGATGAGTTCAATGAAATTTACTATCCAATGAGTGTTATGTTACAAGATTTATGTGTCAGATTCCTTTATTTAATTTTAGTGCTAAAAAAGTAGGTCATAATCATTTACTAAGTTTTTTAAAAATATAAGGAGATTTTATGTTAAATTACATAATGCGACAATTGTTACTTTCGTTAATTATATATAAATTAAACTTTACAAAGTCATTATGTGAAATAGCAAAATTTGAATTTTGTGTCTCTTTTTATGATTCATCAAAAAATTGCAAAACCCAATAATTTTAAACTTTGGATTCTCTGTGAATGTTATACAAATATTTTCATGTCTGCTATAACATTACACTGTTACAAGAAAATGATTCCGCAAATGAAAAGTTAAAATTTTAGATCCCAAAGTAAGTAGTAGATTAGTTCGATGGAATCATTTATCCAGAAAGTTTTCAGTTCGAATTTCTCTATTTCTCAACCTAATTGATGTGATTTGCAAAGGGACAAGTATGTTTCTATGTTATTTCTTAAACGAAATGTAACATCTGGAGTACCCAAAGAATGCAGTGGATGAGTTCAATGAAATTTACTATCCAATGAGTGTTCTGTTACAAGATTTATGTGTCTGACTCTTTTATTTAATTTTAGTGCTAAAAAAATAGGTCATAATCATTTAATAGGTTTTTTTTACAAATATAAGGATATTTTATGTCAAATAACATAGTGCGACAATTGTTACTTTCGTTAATTATATATAAATTAAACTTTACAAAGTCATTACGTGAAATAGCAAAATTTGAAATTTGTGTCTCTTTTTATGATTCATCAAAAAATTACAAAAACACCAATCTTAAACTATCGTATCTCTGTGATTGTTATATAAATATTTTCATGTCTGCTATAATATTACACTGTTACAAGAAAATGATTCCGTATATGAAGTGTAAAACCTTGGGTACCGCAATAATGCAGTAGATTAGTTCGATGGAATCATTTATCCTGAAAGTTCTCAGTTCCAAATTCTCTATTTCTCAACATAATTAATGTGATTTTTAAAGGAAAAACTATGTTACTATGTTATTACTTAAACGAAATGTAACATCTGGAGTACTCAAAGCATGCAGTGGATGAGTTCACTGAAATTTCTATTTAATGAGTGTTCTGTTACAAGATTTATGTGTCAGATTCATTTATTTAATTTTAGTGATAAAAAAATAGGTTATAATCGTTTAATTAGTTTTTTACAAATATAAGGAGATTTTATGTTAAATTACATAGTGCGCCAATTGTTACTTTCGTTAATTATATATAAATTTAACATTATAAAGTCATTATGTGAAATAGCAAAATTTGAAATTTGTGTCTCTTTTTATGATTCATCAAAAAATTGCAAAACCCAATAATCTTAAATTTTGGTTTCTCTGTGAATGTTATATAAATATTTTCTTTACTGCTATAACATTACACTGTTACAAGAAAATGATTCTGCAAATGAAAAGTTAAAACTTTAGATCCCAAAGTATGTAGTAGATCAGTTCAATACAATCATTTATCCAGAAAGTCCTAAATTCGGTCTTCCTTTTTTCTCAACCTAATTATTGTAGTTTAACAGAGAAGTAGAATGTTTAAATTTTGATTCCGTATATGAAATCAAAAATCTTTGGTGAATGTTATATAAATATTTTCTTTTCTGTTAAAACATTACACTGTTACTAGAAAATGATTGCGCAAATGTAAAGTTAAAACTTTAGATCCCAAACTTAAGTAGTAGATCAGTTCATAAGAATCATTTATCCAGAAAGTTCTAAGTTCGGACTTCTCTATTTCTCAACCTAATTACGTAGTTTGACAGAGAAGAAGAATGTTTAAATTTTGATTCCGTATATGAAATGAAGAATCTTGGGTACCGAAATAATGTACTAGATTAGTTCGATGGAATCATTTATCCAGAAAGTTTTCAGTTCCAATTTCTCTATTTCTCAACCTAATTGATGTGATTTGCAAAGGGACAAGTATGTTTCTATGTTATTTCTTAAACGAAATGTAACATCTGGAGTACCCAAAGAATGCAGTGGATGAGTTTAATGAAATTTACTATCCAATGAGAGTTCTGTTACAAGATTTATGTGTCTGACTCTTTTATTTAATTTTAGTGCTAAAAAAATAGGTCATAATCATTTAATAGGTTTTTTTTACAAATATAAGGATATTTTATGTCAAATAACATAGTCGGACAATTGTTACTTTCGGTAATTATATATAAATTCAACATTACAAAGTCATTATGTGAAATAGCAAAATTTGAAATTTGTGTCTCTTTTTATGATTCATCAAAAAATTACAAAAACCAATATTAAACTTTCGTATCTCTGTGAGTGTTATATAAATATTTTCATGTCTGCTATAACATTACACTGTTTCAAGAAAATGATTCCGCAAATGAAAAGTTAAAATTTTAGATCCCAAAGTAAGTAGTAGATTAGTTCGATGGATTCATTTATCCAGAAAGTTCTCAGTTCGAATTTCTCTGTTTCTCAACCTAATTGATGTGATTTTTAAAGGAACATCTATGTTACTATGTTATTTCTTAAACGAAATGTAACATCTGGACTACCCAAAGAATGCAGTGGATGAGTTCAATGAAATTTACTATCCAATGAGTGTTCTATTACAAGATTTATGTGTCAGATTCTTTTATTTAATTTTAGTGCTAAAAAAATAGGTCATAATCATTTAATAGGTTTTTTTTACAAATATAAGGATATTTTATGTCAAATAACATAGTCGGACAATTGTTACTTTCGGTAATTATATATAAATTCAACATTACAAAGTCATTATGTGAAATAGCAAAATTTGAAATTTGTGTCTCTTTTTATGATTCATCAAAAAATTACAAAAACCAATATTAAACTTTCGTATCTCTGTGAGTGTTATATAAATATTTTCATGTCTGCTATAACATTACACTGTTTCAAGAAAATGATTCCGCAAATGAAAAGTTAAAATTTTAGATCCCAAAGTAAGTAGTAGATTAGTTCGATGGATTCATTTATCCAGAAAGTTCTCAGTTCGAATTTCTCTGTTTCTCAACCTAATTGATGTGATTTTTAAAGGAACATCTATGTTACTATGTTATTTCTTAAACGAAATGTAACATCTGGACTACCCAAAGAATGCAGTGGATGAGTTCAATGAAATTTACTATCCAATGAGTGTTCTATTACAAGATTTATGTGTCAGATTCTTTTATTTAATTTTAGTGCTAAAAAAATAGGTCATAATCATTTAATAAGTTTTTTAAAAATATCAGGGGATTTTATGTTAAATTACATAGTGCGACAATTGTTACTTTCGTTTATTATATATAAATTAAACTTTACAAAGTCATTACTTTAGATCCCAAAGTATATAGTAGATCAGTTCAATAGAATCATTTATCCATAAAGTCCTAATTTCGGACTTCCTTGTTTCTCAAACTAATTATTGTAGTTTAACAGAGAAGTAGAATATTTAAATTTTAAATCCGTATATGAAATGAAAAATCTTGGGTACCGAAATAATGTAGTAGATTAGTTCCATGGAATTATTTATCCAGAAAGTTCTCAGTTCGAGTTTCTCTATTTCTCAACCTAATTGATGTGATTATTAAAGGAACATCTATGTTACTATAATATTTCTTAAACGAAATGTAACATCTGGAGTACCCCAAGAATGCAGTGGATGAGTTCAATGAAATTTTCTATCCAATGAGTGTTCTGTTCTTTCTTTGCTGCTATAACATTACACTGTTACAAGAAAATGATTCCGCAAATGAAAAGTTAAAATTTTAGATCCCAAAGTAAGTAGTAGATTAGTTCGATGGAATTATTTATCCAGAAAGTTTTCAGTTCGAATTTCTCTATTTCTCAACCTAATTGATGTGATTTGCAAAGGGACAAGTATGTTTCTATGTTATTTCTTAAACGAAATGTAACATCTGGAGTACCCAAAGAATGCAGTGGATGAGTTCAATGAAATTTACTATCCAATGAGTGTTCTGTTACAAGATTTATGTGTCTGACTCTTTTATTTAATTTTAGTGCTAAAAAAATAGGTCATAATCATTTAATAGGTTTTTTTTTACAAATATAAGGATATTTTATGTCAAATAACATAGTGCGACAATTGTTACTTTCGTTAATTATATATAAATTAAACTTTACAAAGTCATTACGTGAAATAGCAAAATTTGAAATTTGTGTCTCTTTTTATGATTCATCAAAAAATTACAAACACCAATCTTAAACTATCGTATCTCTGTGAGTGTTATATAAATATTTTCATGTCTGCTATAATATTACACTGTTACAAGAAAATGATTCCGTATATGAAGTGTAAAACCTTGGGTACCGCAATAATGCAGTAGATTAGTTCGATGGAATCATTTATCCTGAAAGTTCTCAGTTCCAAATTCTCTATTTCTCAACCTAATTAATGTGATTTTTAAAGGAAAAACTATGTTACTATGTTATTACTTAAACGAAATGTAACATCTGGAGTACTCAAAGCATGCAGTGGATGAGTTCACTGAAATTTCTATTTAATGAGTGTTCTGTTACAAGATTTATGTGTCAGATTCATTTATTTAATTTTAGTGATAAAAAAATAGGTTATAATCGTTTAATTAGTTTTTTACAAATATAAGGAGATTTTATGTTAAATTACATAGTGCGCCAATTGTTACTTTCGTTAATTATATATAAATTTAACATTATAAAGTCATTATGTGAAATAGCAAAATTTGAAATTTGTGTCTCTTTTTATGATTCATCAAAAAATTGCAAAACCCAATAATCTTAAATTTTGGTTTCTCTGTGAATGTTATATAAATATTTTCTTTACTGCTATAACATTACACTGTTACAAGAAAATGATTCTGCAAATGAAAAGTTAAAACTTTAGATCCCAAAGTATGTAGTAGATCAGTTCAATACAATCATTTATCCAGAAAGTCCTAAATTCGGTCTTCCTTTTTTCTCAACCTAATTATTGTAGTTTAACAGAGAAGTAGAATGTTTAAATTTTGATTCCGTATATGAAATCAAAAATCTTTGGTGAATGTTATATAAATATTTTCTTTTCTGTTAAAACATTACACTGTTACTAGAAAATGATTGCGCAAATGTAAAGTTAAAACTTTAGATCCCAAACTTAAGTAGTAGATCAGTTCATAAGAATCATTTATCCAGAAAGTTCTAAGTTCGGACTTCTCTATTTCTCAACCTAATTACGTAGTTTGACAGAGAAGAAGAATGTTTAAATTTTGATTCCGTATATGAAATGAAGAATCTTGGGTACCGAAATAATGTACTAGATTAGTTCGATGGAATCATTTATCCAGAAAGTTTTCAGTTCCAATTTCTCTATTTCTCAACCTAATTGATGTGATTTGCAAAGGGACAAGTATGTTTCTATGTTATTTCTTAAACGAAATGTAACATCTGGAGTACCCAAAGAATGCAGTGGATGAGTTTAATGAAATTTACTATCCAATGAGTGTTCTGTTACAAGATTTATGTGTCTGACTCTTTTATTTAATTTTAGTGCTAAAAAAATAGGTCATAATCATTTAATAGGTTTTTTTTACAAATATAAGGATATTTTATGTCAAATAACATAGTCGGACAATTGTTACTTTCGGTAATTATATATAAATTCAACATTACAAAGTCATTATGTGAAATAGCAAAATTTGAAATTTGTGTCTCTTTTTATGATTCATCAAAAAATTACAAAAACCAATATTAAACTTTCGTATCTCTGTGAGTGTTATATAAATATTTTCATGTCTGCTATAACATTACACTGTTTCAAGAAAATGATTCCGCAAATGAAAAGTTAAAATTTTAGATCCCAAAGTAAGTAGTAGATTAGTTCGATGGATTCATTTATCCAGAAAGTTCTCAGTTCGAATTTCTCTGTTTCTCAACCTAATTGATGTGATTTTTAAAGGAACATCTATGTTACTATGTTATTTCTTAAACGAAATGTAACATCTGGACTACCCAAAGAATGCAGTGGATGAGTTCAATGAAATTTACTATCCAATGAGTGTTCTATTACAAGATTTATGTGTCAGATTCTTTTATTTAATTTTAGTGCTAAAAAAATAGGTCATAATCATTTAATAAGTTTTTTAAAAATATCAGGGGATTTTATGTTAAATTACATAGTGCGACAATTGTTACTTTCGTTTATTATATATAAATTAAACTTTACAAAGTCATTACTTTAGATCCCAAAGTATATAGTAGATCAGTTCAATAGAATCATTTATCCATAAAGTCCTAATTTCGGACTTCCTTGTTTCTCAAACTAATTATTGTAGTTTAACAGAGAAGTAGAATATTTAAATTTTAAATCCGTATATGAAATGAAAAATCTTGGGTACCGAAATAATGTAGTAGATTAGTTCCATGGAATTATTTATACAGAAAGTTCTCAGTTCGAGTTTCTCTATTTCTCAACCTAATTGATGTGATTTTTAAAGGAACATCTATGTTACTATAATATTTCTTAAACGAAATGTAACATCTGGAGTACCCCAAGAATGCAGTGGATGAGTTCAATGAAATTTACTATCCAATGAGTGTTCTGTTCTTTCTTTGCTGCTATAACATTACACTGTTACAAGAAAATGATTCCGCAAATGAAAAGTTAAAATTTTAGATCCCAAAGTAAGTAGTAGATTAGTTCGATGGAATCATTTATCCAGAAAGTTTTCAGTTCGAATTTCTCTATTTCTCAACCTAATTGATGTGATTTGCAAAGGGACAAGTATGTTTCTATGTTATTTCTTAAACGAAATGTAACATCTGGAGTACCCAAAGAATGCAGTGGATGAGTTCAATGAAATTTACTATCCAATGAGTGTTCTGTTACAAGATTTATGTGTCTGACTCTTTTATTTAATTTTAGTGCTAAAAAAATAGGTCATAATCATTTAATAGGTTTTTTTTTACAAATATAAGGATATTTTATGTCAAATAACATAGTGCGACAATTGTTACTTTCGTTAATTATATATAAATTAAACTTTACAAAGTCATTACGTGAAATAGCAAAATTTGAAATTTGTGTCTCTTTTTATGATTCATCAAAAAATTACAAACACCAATCTTAAACTATCGTATCTCTGTGAGTGTTATATAAATATTTTCATGTCTGCTATAATATTACACTGTTACAAGAAAATGATTCCGTATATGAAGTGTAAAACCTTGGGTACCGCAATAATGCAGTAGATTAGTTCGATGGAATCATTTATCCTGAAAGTTCTCAGTTCCAAATTCTCTGTTTCTCAACCTAATTAATGTGATTTTTAAAGGAAAAACTATGTTACTATGTTATTACGTAAACGAAATGTAACATCTGGAGTACTCAAAGCATGCAGTGGATGAGTTCACTGAAATTTCTATTTAATGAGTGTTCTGTTACAAGATTTATGTGTCAGATTCATTTATTTAATTTTAGTGATAAAAAAATAGGTTATAATCGTTTAAATAGTTTTTTACAAATATAAGGAGATTTTATGTTAAATTACATAGTGCGCCAATTGTTACTTTCGTTAATTATATATAAATTTAACATTATAAAGTCATTATGTGAAATAGCAAAATTTGAAATTTGTGTCTCTTTTTATGATTCATCAAAAAATTGCAAAACCCAATAATCTTAAATTTTGGTTTCTCTGTGAATGTTATATAAATATTTTCTTTACTGCTATAACATTACACTGTTACAAGAAAATGATTCTGCAAATGAAAAGTTAAAACTTTAGATTCCAAAGTATGTAGTAGATCAGTTCAATACAATCATTTATCCAGAAAGTCCTAAATTCGGTCTTCCTTTTTTCTCAACCTAATTATTGTAGTTTAACAGAGAAGTAGAATGTTTAAATTTTGATTCCGTATATGAAATCAAAAATCTTTGGTGAATGTTATATAAATATTTTCTTTTCTGTTAAAACATTACACTGTTACTAGAAAATGATTGCGCAAATGTAAAGTTAAAACTTTAGATCCCAAACTTAAGTAGTAGATCAGTTCATAAGAATCATTTATCCAGAAAGTTCTAAGTTCGGACTTCTCTATTTTTCAACCTAATTGATGTGATTTGCAAAGGGACAAGTATGTTTCTATGTTATTTCTTAAACGAAATGTAACATCTGGAGTACCCAAAGAATGCAGTGGATGAGTTTAATGAAATTTACTATCCAATGAGTGTTCTGTTACAAGATTTATGTGTCTGACTCTTTTATTTAATTTTAGTGCTAAAAAAATAGGTCATAATCATTTAATAGGTTTTTTTTACAAATATAAGGATATTTTATGTCAAATAACATAGTCGGACAATTGTTACTTTCGGTAATTATATATAAATTCAACATTACAAAGTCATTATGTGAAATAGCAAAATTTGAAATTTGTGTCTCTTTTTATGATTCATCAAAAAATTACAAAAACCAATATTAAACTTTCGTATCTCTGTGAGTGTTATATAAATATTTTCATGTCTGCTATAACATTACACTGTTTCAAGAAAATGATTCCGCAAATGAAAAGTTAAAATTTTAGATCCCAAAGTAAGTAGTAGATTAGTTCGATGGATTCATTTATCCAGAAAGTTCTCAGTTCGAATTTCTCTGTTTCTCAACCTAATTGATGTGATTTTTAAAGGAACATCTATGTTACTATGTTATTTCTTAAACGAAATGTAACATCTGGACTACCCAAAGAATGCAGTGGATGAGTTCAATGAAATTTACTATCCAGTGAGTGTTCTATTACAAGATTTATGTGTCAGATTCTTTTATTTAATTTTAGTGCTAAAAAAATAGGTCATAATCATTTACTAAGTTTTTTAAAAATATAAGGAGATTTTATGTTAAATTACATAGTGCGACAATTGTTACTTTCGTTAATTATATATAAATTAAACTTTACAAAGTCATTATGTGAAATAGCAAAATTTGAATTTTGTGTCTCTTTTTATGATTCATCAAA
This sequence comes from Leptopilina boulardi, assembly GCF_019393585.1. Taxonomy (NCBI): domain Eukaryota; kingdom Metazoa; phylum Arthropoda; class Insecta; order Hymenoptera; family Figitidae; genus Leptopilina; species Leptopilina boulardi. Next base: position 87,728 of record NW_026137739.1, read on the forward strand.
AATTGCAAAACCCAATAATTTTAAACTTTGGTTTCTCTGTGAATGTTATACAAATATTTTCATGTCTGCTATAACATTACACTGTTACAAGCAATTGATTCCGTATATGAAGTGTAAAACCTTGGGTACTGCAATAATGCAGTAGATTAGTTCGATGGATTCATTT